>NW_026250102.1:600000-883076 GCF_024043145.1 Alternaria conjuncta | reverse complement strand
TTAATTACGTAAGCAATTAGATTTACTAGGAATTTTTCTAATTTGTTAAGAAATAATAATAAGTGCAATCTTAATAAAGCTTAATAATAAAAAGATAATAATAACTAAGTTATTATAATCTTTACAACTATATCTACTAAAGATATAAAGCTTTTTACTTTTAAGTATACTATTAAAAAAGCTATAGTACGTAACGCTTTTTTAAAAAGATAGTATAAATCTTAAGAAAATCTTAATAGTCTAGTATAGTAATAAAGAAACTATTAAACTAGTTATTTAAAGAAATAAGTTAACTAATACCTAGTTTTGTTATATTAATAGTTATAGTATATAGCTATAGTAGAAATATACTAAAAAATAATTTTAAGTTAAGTAATTAAAGACTATTTTTATATCTATATAGAGGTTAAATAAATTACTTACATAGTAATAGAATAAAAAGTTTTAATAACTACTTAACTTTAAATGTTTAGAATACTTAATTCTTAAAAGAAGATAAAGTAAAAAATACTTTATTTAGACTACTACTATATAAGTTAATTAGTTATAAGTTAAATTCTATTTTCTCTAAATAGTATTTTATTATAAAATAGTATTTAGTAGAAATTAATAAAAATATAAAGTAGATAAGCTACTAAGCCTTTTTGCTAAATTAAACTTATATAGCTATTATATCTATATAGCTACTAACTTACTAACTATTAATATAGTTATAATTATTTATATATAATTTCTAAATCTATTTATTATTAAAGTTCTTAATCTAAGCTTATAAACTAGCTTATTTAGTATTATAACTTTATATATAAGCTTTAAGTAGTTAGTGCTAATACTTAATATATATCTACTTACGCTTATATATAGACTTAGCTAGCTAATACTATATTTAGTTAAAAATTCTACTACTTAAAATTCTAAATATTTAGCCTTTTATATAGTAGCTATAAAGCTAAAAATCTTAATACTAAATTAATTAGCTATACTACTAAAACTTAGCGTTATACTATAAAAACTAGTAAAAACTATACTAATTAAGCTACTTATTCTATTACTACTAGTTCTTAAATTAAAAAGAATATAGCTAAAAAAGAAAGAGTGTCTACTACTAGAACTAATTCTAATAATAATATTTTAAGTAATAGTATAATAGATAAAAAGCTATAAATATGTAATTCTAAATAGAAAACAAAAGTAGTATTTTTAACTAGTAAATTCTTTTAAAAAACAATTTTACTTTTAACTAGTATTATAAACTTAGAATAAGCGCTATAATAATAAAAGTTATTTTAAGCTTTAGATTAATTAGGCTTAGTACTATTCTTACTAGAGAACTTTTAAGTCTTAGCTAGTAATTTAAATAAAGCTTTAGAAAAGCTTTTAGCTACTTTTTTTCTTTTTCTTATATATAAATAGCTTAGTAGAGCTTATATAAATAGAGTCTAGTTCTATTTTAGCTTTAGCTTTACTTTTAAGTTAGTAAAAATTAATATAGCTAAAAGAAAAATTATAAACTTATATTAATACTATAATTCTACTTTGTACTAATAATTTACTAGTATATATTATACTTATCTTTATTATACTTATTAAAGTAGTAAAATAAGTAGCGCTAAACCTTATATAAATACTAAAAGTAATCTAACTTTAGAAAATTATATTAAAGTTACTAACAAATATACTAATTATGTATTATATATTATAGTATGTTAGAGTTTAGTATTACTTTAATAAGCTTTTAAAAGTAACTAGTATATAATAAGTACTAAGAGAAAGAAGCTTTAAATTAAAAAGCCTTAGCCTTAAATTACTTACTTAAGTAACTATACTTTTAGCTTAAAAAATCTTACTCTTATTAATTTTTAAATCTTACTTTTTAACGTAATTAAATAATTTAAGACTTAAATTCTAAGATTAGAAAGTAATATTTTTAATAAGAATATAACTCTTAGAATTATACTTAATTAATTTATTAAGATTATTATTAATAAAGCTACTAAATTACTTAGCGCTAATAACCTAATTAAAAGGCTTAGTAGGCTAATTCTAAGTACTAACGCTAGATTTTAAAATCTAAATTTAGATTAGTATTATATATTAATAGAAACTTTTAAGTTAATAGCTCTTATATAAAATATAAACTTACCTCTCTAGGCTTAAGAGATAGAGCCTATAGTGTACTTTCTTAGAATTAAGTAATTAAGTAATTAAGTAATTATATAATTATATAATTATATAATAACGCGTTACTATATTAGACTTAATAGTAAACTTAAAAATCTCTAACATAAGCCTAGATTTATAACTTATAATAGTTATACTTATACTACTACTACTACTATTACTACTAATATAATAGTTACTACGTACGTAATTATAATAAGCTAACTACTTTATATTTATTATATATTACTAATAGCTATCTAGACTATTAACTAGTAGCACTAATACTTACTTTATATAATTATATAATACTAAAAGAATATCTAGTAAGCTTACTACTAGTATAAAGTCTAATCTAACTTAAGATATCTATATAATACGCTTATAATACTTATATAATTACTAGTAACTTATATTTTATATATAATTACTTATAAGCTAGCTATATTAGCTATATTATATAACTACTACTTATTATCTATATTTACCTTTATCTACTTATCTACCTACTTATTCTCTATTTATACTAACTACTTCTAAGCTCTTATAGCTATAGTCTAAACTTTATAATAATACTTAGGTTATTTTAAAGCGCTTATAACTACTATTTCTTAGCTTACTAGCTCTATTACTACTATACTTATACTTATAGCTTATTTCTTATCTCTTTAATAATTTTAAGTATTTCTAACTTCTAGAGTAAAGTCTAAAGATAAAGTCTTTTTAACTATATCTACTTTTTTACTACTACTTATACTAGCACTATTATTATAATATATATTATATCTACTTTTTTCTAATACTTAAATTCTTTTTAGGTAAAGGCTTTATTTTCTTTCTTTTTTATAGTATAGTATATAAATAGTATATTTATTTAAAATAGCTTAATAATAAAAAGTATATTTATATAAAGATAAGTATATAGTACTTTATTTTCTAAATTATATTCTTTTAGTAGAATAATATTTATAAATATTACTATAATATTCTTAAAGTTATCTTTATATATCTATACTTAGAGGTATAAAGTATTAAAAGTTATATTAGTATTAGTAATACTAACTTTATAGAAAACTAAGCTTATTAGTAGTACTAGGTAACTATTACTTAAGCTAAGTACTAAAAAGTTAGAAGTATCTACCTAACTAGTAAGTATAAAGAAAAAAGCGTTTAATATCTTTAAAGTAATATTAGTATAAGTATTAAGTTTAAAAGTTATACTTAAGTATTTAGCTAAGTATTTAGCTAGAGATTTAAATTTCTTAAAAATATAAAGAGCTCTTAGAGATATAAGAAGTTTTTTAAAATAGAAAAAAAGAAAAAGAAAAAAAGTATTCTTTATATATAAAGCTTTTTATAATTCTTTTAAAGCTACTATCTTCTATACTATAGTTTACTTATCTTAATATTTTTTTATATTTTATAGTAGTATAATACTATAATTTAATATTACTTTTTAGACTTAAAGTTTATCTACGCAGCGCTTCTACTTATCTAGCTTTATAGCTAAGAGAAAGGCTATATTATACTACGCTCTAACTTCTACTCTTTTTACTAAGATCTTTACTAAAAGCTTTCTTTTAGAAAGCTTCTACATTAACTTTTAAGAATATTTTAATATTCTTATAGCTTTATAGCTTATTTATTACTATTTTTAAGTTTACTTTTAAGTATACTAAAGAAGTCTCTATTACTATTACTCTCTATAAGTATATTATTATTATTATTAAAGTACTATATTTATAGTAAATATTAAAAAAAGAAAGTTTTATTAAATTTTATAGTTATATATAGTAAGTATATAGTGTTTAAAAGATATACCTATAATAAGATTATTATATAGAGTTACTAACTATGTTTTATTACTCTACTCTATATTAATACTTTACTATAATAAAATATAAACTTAAAGAATAGCTAAAAGAATTATTTTTCTAAGCTAGTATTATAGAAGAATATAATAATTATTAATTAGAAGCTACTAAGAGGTTTATATTATAAAAGCTAAGAGCTAGTATATAAAGCGCTAGTACGCTAAGAACTATTACGCTAAGTACTACTACACTAAGTACTATTATACTAAACACTAGCGCGCGTACTATAATTACTTATACTAGATTTATTATTAAAAATACTATTATAGTAGAAGCTAAAGCGCTATTACTTATAGCTATTATTAGAGTAAGAAGTTAAATTATTAGACTAAATTATAATTATTAGGTATTAATTTAAGTAGTAGAGTAAAAACTTACTATAGTAATAAAAAGAATAGAAAGTAAGTAAAGTAAAGTCTTAAGTAAAGTAAAGATAAGAATATAGAAGCTTAGAAGTATAAAAGCTTAAGAGTTATAAATTTTAAAATATAAAAAGGTTAGATAGATAGCTTATTAGCTAATAAAATAAAAGATTCTAAGAATAGAGAAAGAGAGTAATTATAGTAAAAAAGAAAAGAGTTAAAAAACTTATTATAATTAATAAAGTTACTAATCTTAGCTTAAGTACGTACTTATATAAGTAGCTAATATAGCCTATTAACGTATTAATATAAACTTTATATAAAAGAGCTAAAAGCCTAAATTTTACTATTGTAATTAGCTCTTTCTAGCTAGATACTTAAGGTTTTATAACTATTAGCTATATTTTAAGCTATTAAAAAATATTTTAAAACTAATTAAAATAATACCTAAACTATTAAGCTATAATAAAATAAGTAAAAGCTTACTACTATTAGTTTTAGGTATAATTAAATACTTAACTAAGCTATAATTTACTACTATACTATAAATTCTTAAGCTTTAACTTTACTAAAGTATACTAATTATTAAGAATTTAATAAAATTAATTTAAGTAACGTAAATTAATACTTTTACTACTTTAGAAAGTAGATTAGAGTTAAAGATTAGTTATATCTATATAATTTTAGATATATAGTTACTTAGCTCTTATAAGATATATTAATTATTTTTTTATTATAATATTCTTTAGTAGAATAATAATTATAATAAACTTTATAATCTCTTATTATTTTTTATCTCTCTAGCTCTTATAAATAGTAACTTAGATTATATAATAGTAGCTTTCTAAAATATTACTCTTATATTAGAGTTTAACCTAGAAGATATAGTACTATAGACTTATCTCTATATAGATATACTTTTAGCTATTAAGCTATTCTAGATAAATATACTATTTATATACTATACTATATAAAAAAGAATAAAGCTTTTATTAAAAAGAAATTTAAGTATTAGAAAATAGTAGTTAGAGATACTTAAAATTGTATAGAAAAGAAAAATAAGCTAGTAGTATAAGTATAGTAGTAACTAAATTAGTAAGCTAAGAAAAGGTAGTTATAAGCGCTTTAGAGTAATATAGATATTATTATAATATATAAAAAGCTATAGTAAAGACTTAAATTTTATTAGTATAGATAAAAAATAGGTAAGTAGATAAAAGTAAATATAAATAGTAAGTATAGTAGTTATATAATATAGCTAATATAGCTAGACTTATAAAAACCTATATATAAAATATAGATTACTAGTAATTATATAAGTATTATATAGATATCTTAGCTTCTCTAGATCTAAGAGATAGAGTCTATAGCGTACTTTTTTAAAATTAAGTAATTACGTAATAACGCGTTACTATATTAGACTCTAAAAGTAAACTTTATACATACCTTATATAACTATAGAAAGTAAAAAAAAATCTTTTTAATACTTACTAGAGATATAAATAGTAATAGTAATAAATGTGTTTTTAGTAAACTTAGAAGTAAACTTAAAAATTAACTTAGAAGTAGTAATAAGTAAGCTATAAAGCTATAAAGCTAGATAAATATAAAAATATTCTTAATAGTTAATATAAAAGCTTTCTAAGAAAATACTTTTAGTAGAGATCTTAGTAAAATAAGTAAAGGTTAAGGTAGATATTAGAGCGTAGTATAATATAGTGTTTCTCTTAGCTATAGAAGTAGATAAATATAATTATAGATAGTATAGATAAATTTTAAATCTAAAGTAATCTTAAATTATAATACTATACTATAGAATATAAAAAGATATTTATATAGATAATCTATAGTATTAAGAATAGTAGCTTAAAGAGAATTATAAAAAGCTTTATATATAGAGAATACTTTTTTTTCTTTTTTTTTTTTTATATCTTTCTATCTAACAAAACTTCTTATATCTCTAGAAACCTTTTATAATTCTATAAACTCTAAATATCTAAGTATTACTTCTTTATAACTTAATACTAACTAATATTCTTTTAAAGATACTTAACTTTAACTTTATTTCTAATATAAAAGCTACTATTATAGCAACTACTAAAGTAGCTACTTTTAGCGCGCTTTTTAAAACTTATCTAATAATCTAAAATATAGAATACACTATGTTAAATAAGCTAATAGATAACTATTACTATAAGTAAAACTTATTACTATTTACTATAACTATAGTTTTTCTTAATAAAGAGTAAGTATTATATACTACTAAGTATATAGGCGTAAAGCTAAGTATATCTTTTAAATTTAAATAGAAAGTAATATTAAATAAGCTTAATTATAAAAAGTAGTTAGTAGTTACTATCTTTATAGTAGAAAAGCTATTTATAATAATAAAGCTTAATATATTAACTACTAAAGAAACTTTAATAGTGTAATAGTATAAATAGCTAAAGAACTTAGAAATCTATATTACTAGACGTATAGTACTAATATAGAAGTAAGTAGACTTTATAGTACTTATTTTAAAGTAGTAATATAATAAGTAAAAATTAAAAGTTTTTTATAATTTTTATAAAGTATATAATAATAAAGAATAACTAGTAGAGTATATAGAAAGCTATAGTAAGAGCTAAAGACTTATTAGTATAGATAAAAGATAGATAGATAAATAATAGTAAATATAGATAGTAAGTAGTAGTTATATAATATAGCTATTAAAGTTATTAGACTTATAGATAATTACGTATAGAATATAAGTTACTAGTAATTATATAAGTATTATATAGGTATTTTAGTACCTACTACTATATTATAGTAAATATAAGTTGTTTAGAAAATATACCTATATTAAGATTACTATATAGAGTTACTAGACTGCGTTTTGTTACTCTGCTCTATATTAATATTCTACTATAATAGGTATTTTAGACAATTTTAGATTATCTTAGAGATATTAAACTAGTAATAAACTTACTATTACTTAGTTTCTTTTTAGTGTTACGTAATTATATAAAGCTAGTACAAGTACTAGTTAATAGTCTAGATAGCTATTAGTAATATATAATAAATATAAAGTAGTTAGTCTATTATAATTATATATATATTTATAACAAAAGTAGTATAAGTTTAAGTACTATAAATTATAAATCTAGGCTTACGTTAGAGATTTATAAGTTTACTATTAGATTTAATATAGTAATATGTTATTACGTAATTATTTAATTATATAATTACGTAATTTTTAAAAAAGAGTACGCTATAGGCTCTATTTCTTAAGCCTAGAGAGAGATATATAATATCTAATTACTCTATATAATATATATTATATTATATTTAACGTTAATACTAATATACTAAATTTAGATTTATATTTAGCTAGGTTTATAGTAATACTATTACTATTATATATAAATATGCTACTACTTATATATAAGTATTTATACTAATATAATACTTAATTTATCTCTTATACTACGCACTTTATTAGTACTAAATAAGTAAATAGAAAATTCTTCTCTAAATTATTCTATACCTTTAGTGCTTTATTAAATTTTACTTTAGTATTACTTATTTTCTACTTACTAATCTAAATAGTTAATATCTTTAGTAGACTACTCTACGCTTTTATATATGTATTTTTAGTACTTCTTAGCTTATCTATTTTTAATTAGCTTATACTACGTAGCTATATAAACGTATATTAATACCTACTAAATTCTTACTATATATTACTATATACTTACTATATACTTACTATATACTTAGAGACTCTAAGTCTATTTTATTTATAATCTATATTAAGTAGCTTTCTAGATCTATATATATATAATTAGCTACTATATATATATATATATATATTATAGAATACTTACTAATTATAACTAGTTCTAGAATATAAAAGATTATTATTTTATTTAAACTTTTTTAAGCTTAATTAAAATAATTTAAAACTTTTAAAAATACTTAAAGAATATTTAATAGAGAATATTTTTGTTTAATTAAAGTTTTTATAAATAGACTATAAATTTTTTTACTACTACTCTTCTATACCTAATATTCTATAAATAGCTACTTATTTAGCTCTTTCTCTTTTTCTAGCTTTTTAGCTACTATAGTTTTAAATATAAATAAAATTAATTTAGTATACTTACTATATTCTAGCTACTTAGCTTATACTTACTATAATTATACTTTCTATTCTATCTATAGCTACTATAATTATACTTATTATTTCTTTCTAGCATAGTAATAGCTATAAAATACTTGTAAATAAAATACTTCTTAAAGAGATTATTACAAGTACTAAGTATATTATTATTTATTAGAAAAAGAAATATATTTATTAAAATATTAGTATTAGTTTTTAGCTTAATTAGAGTAGTACTATAGTGTATAAAGTTTTTAAATATTCTTAAAGTTCTTTAAATTCTAAAAAGCTTTGTAAATAAAAAGCTCTTTTTAAAAGAAAAAAAACGTATTCTCTATATATAAAGCTTTTTATAATTTTTTTTAGACTACTACTTTTAGTACTATAGTTTATATATAGAGATATTATTATATATTATATTATAATACTATAATATATTATTATTTTAGACCTAAAGTTTACTTATACTACTAAAACTTCTATTAGTCTACTTTTATAGCTAAGAGAAAAACTCTATACTTTAATTTATACTTTTTCTACTAAGATATTAACTAAATTTATTTTTTTAACAGCTTTTAAATTAGCTTTAAAGAATATTTTAATATCTCTTTAGGTTTATATACTTATTTCTACTTTTAAACTTACTTTTAAGTTTACTTAATATTCTTTTATTACTATTTTCTTTTAAAAGTATCTTATTACTATATATATTTATTATAAATATAAGAAAACGTTATATTAATATCTATAGCTATATATAGTAGGTATTAAGTATTTAAGAAAACTAACTATATAAAGATTACTATATAAGATTACTAACTATATTTTATAACTTTACTCTATTTAAATACTCTTCTATAATAAGTAATAATAGTAATAGAAAAGTATAGCTTCTAGCTTTAGCTAGTAACTATAGCTAGTAACTATAGCTATTATCTAAGCTATATTTATAAAGCTACTATATTAAGTATAGTAGTAAAATATTATATAAAATCTTGACTTAAATAAAGAATATCTTATTTTCTTTATATTTAATATTATTCTACTAAATATTACTTTATATACTTTATTATAGTAATACCTTTTTTAAAAAAGCTATTCTAACTAACAATTTAATATTTAATCTACTATATTCTACTAATAGTTAAATCTTAGTACTAGCTAATACTAGAAATCTTTTTAAAACGCTTATAATCTTTCTTTTATATAGTAAAATAAAAGCTTTAAAAATAATTACTTTATTTACTATTACTATATATATCTAAAAAAAAGTAAGCTTAAAACTATTATAAGATATATAACTTTTAAATTTTCTTTAAGTTTATAGTAGACTATATAAGAAAAGAAGCTTTAGTACTCTTTAGCTTAGTATTCTTATTAGTAATTTATAAAAGAACTATAAAGTTAAAGCTTTTAATAGTTTTACTTATTAAAATAAGCTCTTAAGGTAATATAAGTATTTAAAGTTTATAAAGAAGTATAAGTCTAATAAATAGATATACTAAATATAGAACTAGATTTATTTTTAAACTTAGTTTAAAAGGCTAAGCTTATAGTATAAATAAAAAAGATCTAGAGTATTATAAGTATATTATATAGTAATAATATAAGCTAAATAAGACTTTACTACTACTTTTCTAAAGCTTATATTATAAGCCTAGTAAGTACTACTAAGTTACTAATAAGCTACTAGTAATATTCTATAATAACTTATAATATGTACTAATAAGTAATAGAATAAATAAATATTTAGTAAGGTAATAAAAAGAAAAAGATTTAATAAAAATTTTCTTTTTTAGATCTTTCTAACTAAATAACTAGACTAGCAAAAACTTAGGTTTTTAGTATTTTAAAAGGCTAAAAAAAAAATTCTAGAATAACTTACTAGTATTTATACTTAGTAAGCTTTTAGTACTAGTAAGTTAGTATTAAAAGTAGTATAATAAAAAGTCTCTACCTTATTTTACTATATATATTTTACTAAGCTAGAAACTATTAAATTTATTTCTTAAGATTACTTTCTATACTTTTTTCTATTTCTAGTAATTTTCTTAGAATTCTAGAATATAATTTTTAAAAGTAATAAAAGAATTAAAAAAGAAAGTTTAAAATAAAACTCTATTCTTATTATATAATCTTTTACTAATATTAATACTTATATAATAATAACTCTAGATTAGAGACTTTAGCTTTTAATCTTAAAGTTTAGCTAAGTTATACTACTGTAAAGTTTAGAATTCTTACAATATTAAGTTTTTATTTTTAGAGACTTTTTCTTATACACTAGTAGTATATACTTATATAAAGATTTTATATTAGTAAACTTTACTTTATTCTTTATAAATTACTTTTTATAGCTACTTTACTTTTATAAATATTTAATAAATTAATTAATATAGAATATTACTAATTCTAGAAATATATTATAATCTTTAGCTAAAATTATAAATCTTCTCTTATTAAAGTTACCTTATTAACATAAGTTTAACTAAGTTATAGAGCTTTAAAGTTAAGATCTTAAGTCTAAACCTTAAAATTACTAAATATAGCTACTACTTTAAAATTTTAATATAAGGTTAGTAAGATTATATAGAATTTATTAGAATTAGAGAACTACTATTTTTTATACTATAAAAAAGAATATAGTTTAATATAGAGAGCTATTCTTTTAAGCTAATCTTTAAGCTAATCTATAATAGCTAAAACGCTAAGTAAGCTAGCCTACTAAATATAGTTAAGTTACTTATATATTTTCTCTTTTATAATATTAATAAAGCTTAAGTCTAGCTACTCTAATTATATAGATAATTAGCTTTAAAAAAAGATAACTTTAAAAACATTTACTTCTTTTTATTACTCTACTATAATACATAATATAATAAATTAATATAATAAATAATAGAATTAATAATATTATAGATAGTATAATAGATAATATATTTTATAATATATTAATAAAAAGTAATCTAGATAAAAAGTTTAAGTATGTATATAATACTAATAACTAGTAAAATAAGCTAGATAATAGTAAAAATATACTAAGCTATAGTATCTATATAAGTACTATATAAAGAATATCTAGATTATTATAATACTACTACTACTACTATAAACTAGATAAGTACTATAAAAGATATAGTAAAGTATAATAATCCCTCTTAGGCCTAAGAGACGGGGCCTATAGTGTACTGTTTCTAAGATTACGTAATTACGTAATTACGCGATAACGCGTTACTACGTTAGACTCTAAATTTAAACTTAAAAAATCTCTAACGTAAGCTTAGATTTATAACTTACAACACTTATAACTATACTACTAATATAATAATTACTACGCGCGTAATTGCGACGCGCTAACTACTTTATATTTATAATATAATACTAATAGCTATCTAGACTATTAACTAGTACTAGCACTAGCCTTATACAATTGCGTAACACTAAAAAGAAACTAAGTAAGCTATAGTAAGTCTAACACTAGTATAAAGTCTCTAAACTAACCTAAGATACCTATATAAAGCCTACACAATTACTTATATAATTACTAGTAACCTATATTCTATACGCAATTATTTCTAAGCCTAGCTATATTAGCTACTATATTACATAACCTCTATAGCCTAATACTATACTCTCTATACGTTTAGCGCCTTCTAAATTAACTAAAGCACTACCTACTTTTAGCTATTAAATCTACTACCTACTATAAGGTTAATAAATATCTACTTATTAGGTATTACTAGTACTTTATTTACCTTAGCCGCTAGTTTAGTGTCTAGTGCCTAGAGTTACAAGAGCTACTCTAAAGTAATTATATAAGTAGTAGAAGAAAGGTCTATATAAATAAGAACCTATATACCTAGAAAATATAAGCTTACTATCTTTTTTAACTTATTAATCTACTTTATAATATTAATACTATTAAAGTTAAAGCGCTCTCTAAAGCGCTGTATAAGCTCTATATTTATAGCTAAAGTTTATATAATACTTATTATAGAGTAGCTAGCATAAATATTAACTTTAATTAAACTACTTATATATATAGTAAGATTATTTAGGTTAGTGTTTTCTATAATACTACTAGACGTTTAGGTATTCTTAATAATAAGAACGTTCTCTATAAGTGTAAAAGAGAAGTTAATCTAAACTAAGTATTACCTATTAAAAAAGAAGTAGAGTATATTAGAGAATAGAGATAGAAGTATTAAGAAGTTAGAAAAGAAGATTTATAGTAAAGAGAAGTATTATTTAAGTGCGTAGGCTTTTATATAAATACTATATAAGGTAGCTATTCTCTAAACTATAGTATTAACTTCTATAAAGATATTTGCCTTTATACTAACTATAGTTATCTACCTACTTCTATAGCTAATAGAGAGGCTCTTATTTAACTTTATACTACTTTCTAAATTCTAGCTTTTCTACTAATAAGAGTTGCCTATTATTACTATTAGCCTCTACCTTTAAAAGCTTATCTAGACGTATATTTCTAGAATTTTAATATTTCTACAGCTCTATAGCTTACCTATTACTACCTCTAAGTTCTCTAAGTTCTCTAGAGAAGCCTCTATTACTATTACCTCTTATAAGTACGTTACTATTATTATTAAGGCACTATATCTATAGCAAACGTTATAGAGAGAGTTTTATTAATACCTACTACTATATTATAGTAAATATAAGGTATTTAGAAAATATACCTATATTAAGATTACTATATAGAGTTGCTAGACTACGTTTTGTTGCTCTGCTCTGTATTAACATTCTACTATAATAGTAAAGTATAATAATACTACTACTACTATATATTTATTATTAGTAAATAAAGAAAGTAATTAGCTAAAGCTTAAAATTATGTTATTACTTTCTAAGTTAACTATATATCTATTTCTTTATTTATCTATAACTATAAGTAAAGTAAAGCGCTATATACGTTTAATATATATATCTATAGTAATAAAGCTATAGTAGATAGCTAAGATTTCTAGTCTAACTTAGATATAATAAAAGTATTTATATTAGAAAAAGATTATATTAAAAAGAAAAAGTGTTTTATTTAGCTTTATATAAGATCTTTAGATAATATTTTAAATCTAACTTTAAAATATTTTTAAAGAATAATAAAATTTTAAAAAAAGTATAAAAAATTATTTAAGAACATAAAATTAGTAGTCTTAAGCTTTGTTTTAAAGTAATAGCTAGTTTTAGTAAAATTCTATTATTACTTTTATTTTAGCTAAAGTATACTAGTGCTTAAAGCTTAGTAAGAAATAATATTAGTAGATAAACTAAAAGAGAAAGTTCTTAGCTTTTAAAGTTATAAAAAAGAATTCTAGATAGTCTATTTATCTAGATATATTACTCTAAGAAAGATAACTATTCTAAAGTTTTTTTTTTTTACTACTCTTTTATATAGAAGTTTTATTTTACTTATTAAATATTCTAGTAGTTTCTTAGTTTATAATCTTTTACTTTATAAGTTATAAGTAATTTAAAATTTATAATTATATAATAGTTCTATTTACTATATATTAATATTAAAATTTAAAAAAAAAAGTTACTTTTTTAGCTTATATTTTAGAAGCTTTAATTAACTAGAAGTAGTAGTTTTAGAAATCTAAGTCTTAGTCTATCTAAAATTATACTTTTATAGATTTTAGAAATATTTTTTTTTAAAATACTAGTAATAAACTATTTTCTTTAAAACTAGCTTAAACTAGAAGATTATTACTTAACTAATAAGTTAATTAAAAAGCTATAAAAAATATTATAAAGTTAGTTTATAAGTTTCTCGCTTTATTATATAGTATAAATAACTCTATTACTATAGTAATATCTAAAATAGTATTAAAGTAAATTAGTAGCTCTAAAAGAACTAGCTAATTGTCTTTTTACTCTTTTCTATAGTCTTTTATATTCTTTTACTATTAAGATAACTCTAAATTAGGTAAAGAGCACTATAGATATGCATTTAATTTTCTTTATAATCTTCTGCAACTAAATAATTGTAATTACGCGCTGCTGCTTTGGATTCCAGATAGCGGTGTTGAACCACCCGACACGCTTGTACACATCTGTCCTACCAAGCTCATCATTCAAAGGCCTAAGAATCAAGCCCCAGACAAACTCCCGTCCTGTCGACACTATTCTGCGTTCTGCGGTAGTCGCGAGGCAACGAGCAACGCCCATATAGATGTCATTTCTATCTATCTGTTGATCGCAGTCCATGCCGAAACCGGAGAAGTCTTCTGGAGAAAACAGCTTCGTCGCGAAGACGCTTGGACGAGTTGAGCTGACATGGCCGTCCAATACCAAGACTCCACCGGTGACGCTGGAGAAGGGCGCGGTTGGAGAGACCGGTGTGACAGTGCAGGAGAGGACGTCGACCATAGGGCTATACCACTCGCAATGCTCTGTATGAAACGCTACAGGCCCGTCCAAGGCCATCCATGACCAAGAGGGAGCTCTGGTCTTTGCTGGCCGCCTCGCGTCGCGAACCTGCCAACACAGTTCGTGCAACAGATGTTTCTTCCACAGCCCCGCGAGGTACGTACCCCCCATGACGTCTTGAAAGTATGCCACTATCCCAGCTATGGCGTTGAGTTTGTCGCCCTCGTTTGTCATCGAGCAAGTCGAATAGTCTTTGACAACGTCTCTCCAAAGTCGAAAGATATACGGCTGAGTCTCAGCCAACGATGAAGGGTTGCTGAAAGAGCTGATGTTAGCCGAGTAAATGCTCATTGATGGACGTATGATGTTGCCGCCCGGTGCAAGGCGAATCGTTGTCAAGCCCGTAGATGCACAGTACCCATTCCAGTCAGTCCAACTATGCATTCCGCGGTCCATTTGCTCGCACTTCCATCCAACGGAGTCTTTTCCAAAAATTAACAGTCGTCGTGAGAGAATGATCTCTTGCAGTGTCCAGGCTCTTTCGTGTAGCGGTTCGTGCCTGAGGCCCTCATAGGATGGCAGCAAAGCAATGTTGCCAATCTTTCCGCCCGAACAACCTACTGGTAGTTCCAGAGCTGGCGGCATACCATCCCTGACTTGGAAGAAGCCCTCGGCTGAACTTGTGGAGCAGGCGGCTACTATTGTGAAAAATGCATTTTGGTAGATCTTGGCCATCTCTGCCATCTGCGTTTGCTTGTCGCGCTGCGAATCCTGGACGATGCACAACGCATCGACCCAGAGATACTTGATCCCTAAGGCCTTGGTCGTTTTGACTGCATCTTGGAGTGTTTGTGGAAGATTGTCGTATCGGATCTTGTGCAAATGCTGTTGCAAGTTCTTCTCACTCGTGGTGACCGGTTGCGAATAGCCCCAACAGTAACTCAGTGCCACGTAGCGTCCACCTTCATTCTCTTTGGGGATGTATAGTCGTAGGTATCGGGCCTCGGCCGATAGATAGGAGAGATCTATCAACCTTGCAGGAAGATCTGATTCGCGACTCACGCAACTATCGTGCTGATGGCTACACTCTTTGACCCATGAGCGGATGGCATTGAAAGTCGCTCGATCCCCTCGGTCCAACTTGATGGTCGCCTGTGGCAAGAACTGTGCTGCAGGATCGCCTACGAGTACCTTATTAGCTATGATCTGGAGCCTCTGCTGCGACCTTACCGAAGCTTGTTGTCGCTCTGTACTGAACAGTGCCTGCAAAGACGATGTTCGGAGCACTGATCGTCATATGGTTCCCGGATAGACGTAGTACGAAGTGGATGACTCTTTCCTCTTCTGGCGCATACAAGATAATGGCGGGGGCGGCCTGGAGTCGATCACGTCGGACTCGAGATCTCTCATCTGCCTGATCCAAGTAATCCTTCAGAATCCTACAAAGCCTACAGCCATTTCGAGCTTCGTTTCTGAGATTAGTCCAGGATTTTGAGTAAGCTAGCCCCTCTGGCGAGAGCAGCGTCGATATCGGACTCGCTTCAGCGACGGTAGTGGTAAGTAGTCGTATGCAAGCGGAACCTATGTAGCCCGATACCGCCATAGTAGTGGAACAATATCCTCTGAATGATCTTGATGTGACGTTGTGCAGTGAACGTGTGTCCGGACGCGGCTGCCCTGGCCAGGCTTCCGGGCTTTGTGCAAGTTCGTGTGAAAGCCTCTCTGAACCTACCAGACCCGGGGCCCGGGTTATTGGACGCACAATATCGTTTAGCTTACGTTGGATACGGTATCATTGGGTCGTCGCCCATGCATGCCATGCATGCTGCGCGTCGTTGCTGTCTATGCAGCTCTCAGCCTTCCCGAGGTCGCCACCCATTTCTTATCACAGACCTCGGGAGCCTCACCAGGCGAAGGAAGTTGTCCACGGGTGCGTGTATAACATGCAACGCATTTTGCGCAAGCCTTGCGATAGGTATCAAAGGTCTACGATCAGTAGTAATGTTAAGGCCTAAGCTTTGGTGTGCGGGCCTAGGAGGAAGTAACTAGGCAGGGAGATCGTAGATATGTTTGATAACGTTTCCAGCCTTGGATGGCCCCATCGCTTAGCAGCCCCAGAACGGCGCCTCGCATGCGTGGGAACTCGGCCAGGGCAATCACGATCCTTGCCTAGGTGATCTTCTTCCACATAGAGACCTTAAAAGCATTTTCACGCTCTAGTATGTAATTTGCATCTAACAATATAATACAGAATGTCTAATTCCCGCAAAGTAGCCCTACAAGGTGTAATTTTTGCAAAGCAATAGCCTATATACCTCTAATTCCCTTCTATTGCCCTCTTATAATTTATTATAGCGTATTACTACTACTAGAGGGAGTATAAGACGCCTCTTTTTAGCTGTGCCTAGCTCTATCTCGAGTTTTAGCAGCTTTAACAGAGAAGCGGGCTTACTTACACCCGCTTCTACACCTGTGCGGCTTGGCCCATCACCTGGCATACATTCAAACACCCTTTACCTTGACGGGTCGCGGGAAATGTTAATGATCACAGGTCTACTGCGTGCACCTGGGGGCTCAATCCACGAGTATTGAGTTCTTCCCAACTATAAATATTTTCATCTGGTCTCTCGTGCATATGAACGCTTTGATGCTAATTCTCCTGTAAACTCGTCAACGCCTTCTTCTTCTGCTCCTCGCCCATAGGTCGCGGCAGTAGCCCAGGTTCAGGATGCCACATTTCCTCATACGTCGCCTCCGACCCATCAGCATCCTCGAGTTCTGGCGTGAGCGCGCGATACTCTGGAGGCACGCGATCCAGAAACGCTTTCACCAGCCGCGGGCTCAGTCCCACAGCATCGAGAACGGCGCGGTCCGCCGATAGATTTCGCAGGACTCCATCTTTGCCCAAGGAGATGACGCTCAGTTCAAGAGGATCTTTGTTAAAATTGGCAAGGATTGCGGTGATTTCTTGTTGGTCGGGTGTGTTGCGATCGTATGTGTGGGGTGGGTGTGATGGTGCTTCTGATGGGGTTGGCTCTGATGGAGTATTTGTGGTCATCGTTTGATAGAGTAGAGCCTGCAAGGTAGTGTTTGAGGTATGTGGGTGGTAGTGTTGCTGCTCAGTTTGCGGGTGTGCTGCATATAAGCATGCCAGAACCGGTGAACAGCCACATTGACATTGGAACCGCGTCATGTGTGCTGATCGCGATTCTTTCGGCACTTGGCAAACCAAGAAGGATTTTCTTCCCGGTATGTTATGCATTGGCTTGCATACGTCGATAGGATTGTACTGAACAATAATGAGTCGGCTAATTGTACCATGAACCATGGAAGAGGTTGTGAAGAACCTGGCTGTGAAGACCCGGAGTGGCTGTGGACGTGCAAGTATTGAAATGGGTATCCTCACTTTCTGATCTGTCCTCTTGTGATCAAGAAAGCCTGGTAGCAGAGCCGAGAGACCGCAGTATCACTAAGAGGTTCGTGTGCTTCACTTTAATGCACTTATACTCGATTGGAGTTCAGCTTTCAACGAGTACTACTCAAGACACGATGGGAACAAAGCGACCGAGAAGTTGCATCACAACCACAGAACCACGACACCGGAAGAAAGTGGAACGGGTGGTACAAATCGCATTTTGCATTCTGGAGCATGATAAATGCTTGCTACCCAAGACAACCTGGTATCCCGCAACGCCATACGATGCGCAGCCAGCTTATGAACCCTTGACCGGGGAAAGCGAGAGCCCAAACGCCAATACAGATACTCTGTACAGATATCATCATCTTCGTATACAATCCATATCACCGTCTCAAGCGCTTGGTCCATTGGCGCCAGGAGCAGCATCCGCTTCATTCCTACTTAGCCCTCCTTGCTGTGCCGAACTTTCATCAGCTCTATCTCTCCTCGAGCGACCACTGAAGACATCGCTTAGTCTGGCACTGATGCGCCTATTCCTCCTATCGCGCGCGCCATCGACATCCTCGGTACTCGCATTTGCACTGCCAGTTGCGACATCACCACTTTGGTTCCTCCGTTGCTCTCGTAGTCGTCGTAGAGCAGAAATACGCTCTTCGGGTGAGGCGTTCGGGCGTTGGCGGAGGGACAGGATATCAAAGAGCGCGGTACGGCGACGGTGGGATGTGTCGCCTTCGGGGTTGAGAGGGGGAGCGAGCTCATCTTCTTGCGATCCCGTGGAATCGCGCGAGTTGACTGGGCGGAGGTCGACCCGGCTAGTAAAGGTTAGTACAATGTTTGCGTGTGGGGTTGAGGAGTAACTTACCACAACGGACATGTGCCGGACACATTCAGCAACCATGGGTCCACACATTCTGGATGGAACTTATGGTCGCATGGAAGAACACGGAGATCCTGGCCCTTTTCGAAGTCTTCGGTACAAATCGAGCAACCCAGGCCTTCATCCGGTGAAGCATTGTCGGTACCCGCTGTCGCACCTGCGGCAACCGGCTGTGCCGGCGCGATGCCGGATTGCTGCTCTTCCGCGGGGTCCGATGTTACGACCTGTGCTGTCTCAGTCGCACCAGGCACAGAATGTGGAGCCGTATCGTGCTGGGTCGCAGCTGTTCCTCCGCTCGCTTGCGCTTCCGTGTCCGTGTTTACGCCATTCACATCCCGTGTTTCTGCCGTCGAGCCCAGTTCGACATCAGCGGGTTTCGCCGGCTCCTTCTCGCCAAATTTGACGATGGGTATGGTATCCAGTATAGCTCGCCCCAATCCCCTTGCTCTGCTTTGCCTCGGTCGTCCGAGTACGTTTCGAGGCCCGTATCGCTCTGGGTGGCGATGCGCGCGCACGGCGCCGGTGATGATGATGACGAGGAATAAGGCTGTGATGATGCCGGTGATACTGTATAGAATGATCATGGCGACGGCTGTCGAAGGAGATGGTCCCAACGGATTCTGCTGGTATTGGCCGTTGCCGGAGTCGTTGTTCCCCTCATCCCGCGCCTTGACTTGAACGAAGTATTTCATGGCTGCCGGCATGTCGATGATGTCGTTACGCACCTTTGCCGAGTCTGCTCTGTTCGTCATCGAGTATATGGCGAACTCGTCCATCATGACCTGTGTCTTGTCCTGAGTGTAGTTGCAGTAGTCCGACGTCCTGCTATACAGTATAACTGCCGAGATGTTGCCTTGCAAGTAGGTCTGTTCGAAGACGCCCTGCGCAGTGTCGTAACCGTTGTAGTCGGTGGTGTCGCAGCTGATGTATGCGATTTCGTCATTGGAGATGCCGACGACGCTGGTGTAGTTGGTATTGTACAGATTGCCCTGGACCTAGTGCTTTGTCAGTGCATGAAGGCGATGCGACGAATAGTGTTTGACGAACTGAGTTGGCGGCATCCTTAGTCAATGGGATCAGGTCGGCTATCCTGGTCCCGTCGTCACCCTGAGCGGTAGTGAGCGGCAGAGTGCCGTCGTAGAGATTTGTACGCGCGGTAGACGTGTTAGACGAGGATATCGTGGCCGTGGCGACGGTTGCGAACAAGAGCCACGCCAATCGCGACGGCAGGCGGCGCGGTCGCACGAGCAGCATCTCAGGGTCTATGCTGTGTATGATGCAACACTGGGTAGCAATAATGCTCGCTCAGCAGCGAACGGCTGACCGTCGGCCTTATCGATGACCAGCACACCAGGCCCGACGCCTCATGGAGAGAAGATCTCGAGCGCGGGGTGTGGCTTCCGCTGTCGCGCGTCTTTGGCAAAGCCCAGGCGGTTCAAAGCGAGTATACAACAAAGCAAATCCCGCGACTGCGCACTACCATATCGCGCGCGAACACCAAACCGCGACATAGAAATAGACGGGGCAGAGAGGGTCGATTGAAGCCTCGACGGAGAGGCGCGGACGGCCATGGCGTATCGATTGATCTTCACACGCCCGCTGACGCCGGCGTCCCACTGTAATCTGCCACTCCGAGACTGCCGCACCATGTGCGCGCACCCTCCTCTCCAATCCTCCCACGTTGGATCGCCCGGGGGACCCACTCCATGCGCTGCGACTTGCGGACTTCGTCGCATCGTGACCTGTAAGATATACCCGCCTCACTCCGCGCATCTCGACTTCGCACGCCCATCGCAGGATGCTGTGAGGCCGTCGTCACCTGCATGGCTGAGCAGCGCTCACGGACCGACTTCATGTTTCTCTGAAGCTATAGGCTTCACGTAGACGACTATGCGAAACACGATGTTCGAGCACATCCTGATCAAGTTTCTGTCAGCAGTCCGAGTTAGGAGCTCATGCATATGCTTTCTCTGGTGCCGCACCGGAGGAATATTTCACGCTGCATGGGCTGATCATCAATCACCGCTCGACCTGCGTGCAGCCCAACATGAATTATACTTCACAGATCAACAGAGCATCTTCATGTCAGATTACGTGGCAGTCGTGCCACTATTTGTGCGTTTCATAACTAATTATTCCCAATATAAAGTTTTCCTCAAACGCCTGCGCTATGTACCTTTTGTGCAGAAACCTGCCCATTGCAAACACTCATCAACATTCTTCTAACATCCCCCTCCATACCTCAATATCACAATAAAGCTTTTCAGTACGCCACGCCACTGCGACCTCTTCCAGGTGTCTTGAATGTCATAGACTGCACCTGCTGCTCCACCAAACCCCCAAGCGCCAGAGTGTCCATCGGATCGACGCCCATCTTCTGGAAGTCGTTGAATCCGGACAGGTAGAATCCAGCAATGACGACAAGATACGACAAGATAAGAATAGAGCCCTTGAAGTAGTTGCTCTTACCCTCGCCGTACATGTACGACAAGAGAAAGACGCAGAGGATGACGGTGACCATGTCCCACTGTGGGAAGATGAGAGTGAATGTCTGGCTGGCAACGTCCTGAGCGGGAATGTACCCAGTGTGAATGGCACTGTAAAACACCAAAGCCGGAATCTGGAGGAGACACACTTGGAGAGCGTATGCGGAACCGATCTCCATGGAAAGTGCAATGTTGCCGTTCATGGCAAACGAGATGGCGTTGAGGAACTCAGTCGTGTTGGGAACCAGTGCGAAGAGCGTGATACCCAAGAACTTCTCGTCAATGTCAGAGCCCTCAAGAACACCATCAACAGTGTTGACGAGAATCTCTGCGATGATGGCATATGCGACAGTCGCAGTCAGCAGGATAGCAGCACTCTTTTGACGGCTCCAGTTTGGTGCATCGTGCCCACCAGAGGCATGTCCAGTCGCTGTATCAAGCTCCTCGGGTGCAGCTTCTGTGTTCGTTCGCGTGTGAGCGGGGCGTTCTGCATGCGCTTTGGTAGATGTATGGGCGAGTTGCGCTGCCTTGCGTGGAGCCCTGGTAACGTCACGCGTCGCCAAAGCGGTCGTCGTCGCCGCGATCTCGGTGATTTGTCGCGCAAGTGACTCTGCAGCATCATCTGTAAGTCCCTCAACGTGGAAGGAGTGATGTGAGACAGCGTCACTTTCTTTCGGCGGTACCATGTGTGGTGTATTGCTATCCGATTTGGATCCAGGCCGCCCGGTATCTGATGCAGTGTGCTCAGGACCAAGCCCAACTTCTTGCAAAGTCTGGCTAACCATGCGCTTGTACAGCTGGCTGTCGCGTATGTGCGCACGTGATATAGAATTTCCTGTCGCTTGCCTGACGAAAGAAGCATGTGGGAAGTCCATGTGCCCGCTTTGACTGAGACTACTGGCGCTCATCTCGAGTATCTTCTTCTCTTGAGCATCTGGCTCTGTCCAAATTGTCGCGGCATGGGTACGAAGGGTGAACAGAAGACCAATGATATAGGAGAAGAACAGGAGAGCAGCCGCGAACCAGGTATAAGGCTTCACAGCTTCGTTGTAGAAGCGATCATTGAGTGCTGGTGTTTGTGAGTAGTAACATCTACGGCAGTCTCGCTCAAGGGGAACGTGGTGATTAGAGTGCACGCATGAGTGGCAGTTGAGTTCATGCTGGTTTTGGTTAGCATAGGATCGACGTGCAATGGGGCTATACTCACGCTTCCATAGATCTGGTAGAACAATGTCGGACCGAAAGCGCCAATAACGGCGAATAGCAGCATGGTTGAAGTGACACCAGCGGATCGCACATTGAAACGCTGAGTCTTACGCTTGAGAGCGCCAAAGCACATAGACAGTCCTGGTAGGAACAGTATACCTGCAAAGATACTGCCGATGATACTACCTTCGACGAGTTGAGCTTTGCCTTGTTTGAGGGCCACGCAGTACAGAAAGACTTCGACGACAGTAGAGAAGAAAGCGTTGATAGTAGCGCCAACACCCATGGAGGACTGAGCTGAGATGGAAGCTACAGCCTGACCAATGAAGTATGCCAACGGAATAATTGACAGCAGTGCTAGGGAGAACAACAAGAACTGGTCAGTCAGCCAGAACTTCATCTCCAAAGCTTCGGCCAAGACGAAGTAGTCGAAGATGGTGAAGGCGACCAGGCCAAGGAGATTGATCAGGAAGATGTTGGTTCCGTCAATGGTGTACTTCCAGTACTTGATACCGACTGCGCGGTAGGTACAGAGCAGAATCGAGGACGATTCTCCGGGGCGGCGCACGTTGCCGTTGTCGGAGTGGAACGAGAGCGCCAGGGGATGGCGTCGCAGATGGTCGAACAGCAGCAGGGTAGTCTTGCCCATGGGGATGGTGAAGACGAGGAACCAGCACAGAGCCGAGACGAGGAACAACGAGGGTGTGAGGAAGCCGTAGAAGAACAGGAAGAAGACGACGCGGCCAAGGTTCCACTTGCCACGGCCAAAAAGCCTCCTCTTAGTGTTGGCCGTGTCGGTGTGGTTGACGTTGGCACGTCCGTCTCTACCGAGGAGGCTTGTCGTCTCTCCACCTGTGGAATCTACGCTGTTGCGTCTGCGGCCGATCAAGGAGCTTGTGCCGGTTGTTGGACCGAAGAAAAGGCGTCCTTCTTCGATGTCGCCGCTCTGCCACTGCTCGTATTCGCTGATGCTGCGACCCTCGCCTTCGTCCTCTTCGATGTAGGCTTCGTCCTGCATGAGCTTGACGTATTTGCCGAAGGGGTAGAAGAGGTAGCCGGCCAGAGCGAAAAGCAAGTGGGAGTACTCCTTGCAGCTCTCGTTGAAGCCCAGGAGCGCGCAGAGCAGACCGCCCACCGTGGCAACAGCAGCTAGCCACCATCCGAATACGAGGGTCCATACGAGGTTGAAGAGAAGCAGCCATCGGCTGACAAAGAGGCCCGGGGACGAGTGGATGTCTTCTTCGGCGTTGCGTTGGACCGAACGACCCTTCTTGTAAAGCGCGGGCTTCCAGATCCTGATACCGAATGGATGTGTGACGTTGATGGCATCCTGGCGGTCGCGCAGCGTGAAGCTCTCGGCGTCGCTCAGGTCGTCATCTTCATCGCCGCCTCCGCTCTCCTCCTCCTCAGCTTGTACCGTCTCCTCGCTAGACGAGGGCGTCGCGTCGGCATCAGAGCCGGTCGGAGGGCCGGCGTTCTCCTGCTCGACCTCGTCGTCTTCGGTCGAGTCGATGGTGGCTAGGTTGGGCGGGGGCGCAGCGGTGCGGCGGCGGACGGTCGAGGGCTTGCGGCGCAGTGTCTGTCGCTGCTTCTTCTGCTGGTCTTGCTGGGCCTGGTCCAGCTCCACCTCCTCTTCGGCGTCGTCGACACTGAACTCCTGCCCCTTCTGCGGCCATTTCGACGACGTAGCGCGCCGGCTCATGGGCGGCTTCTTGGGCTTGGTCGAGCTTTCGTGCGCCGTCGCGGCGGCCTGCTGGCGGCGCTCGAT
Source organism: Alternaria conjuncta (assembly GCF_024043145.1). Classification (NCBI taxonomy): domain Eukaryota; kingdom Fungi; phylum Ascomycota; class Dothideomycetes; order Pleosporales; family Pleosporaceae; genus Alternaria; species Alternaria conjuncta. Next base: position 858,391 of record NW_026250102.1, on the reverse strand, counting down.
GCCGGACGTGATGGAGCCTGCAGTGGCGTTAGTATCGTGATATCCTCCCCGGGCCGCCAGATGATGCGCGTACCATAGCCAGAGGGCTGCATCGCAGCTTGCGGCCGTCGGCGCGCCGAGTCGCTGGGCGTCGCGCTCTGGGTGGGCGTGTCGCTGCCGGTGCCATAGGTGCTGCTGCGGCGCGACGTGTCGGGCGACGGCTTCGCTTTACCCGCGGCGGGCGTGCGATCTTCCATGGTAGTGTCGCTGTGCGAGGGCGCTGTGAGGTTGGGCAAGGGCAGGCTGTCAGACTATCTGTAGTTCAACCTTGTTTTGGGAGCTGCTGTGGTCACAGCTCAAATGCTCAAACTACGTGGCTCTCCGCACAAGTCACGATTCTGCCGCCGTACAATGACAGCTATTAGGCAAGGGCAAAGATGCATTACCGCGCTCGTCGTGCCCCTCTGGAGTGTGCGTGTGGGTGGGAGAAAGCTGCAGATGACCCTGTTAGACGTCCCATTCCCCGGCGATCCATGACTTTAGCGCCCAATGTCTCACCCTGCTCCAGATAAGATAACCACTGCCCAGGCAAGCTGCACCTAATTCACGGCTTCCGCGGCAACTGAATGTCAACGTCAAGAATCGCCTAGAATGACGGTCGCTGTTAGTACTATTCTACGATGCAGAGCGTGGCGGTGCAAGCATGATGTCATCTGAGCTGTGGCTGGAGAAGTAGTACTAAGGTAGTCTCCTGCACCCCAACGTCCCAATCCCACACCCACCCAAGACACACGACATAAGAAAAGACATCTGCTGCTGCTAGAACAAGGCGCGAACGCCCAGATAGCTAGGTCCTTTGCAGTCTAGAACGACGACCATTTCGATATCCACGCCTGCATGCGGCTCCACGCACTAGTGTCATCAAAGGTTAGCGTTCAGCCAAGCTCGAATATATGGATGTCACATGCGTGTCTTCGGGCACGTGTACCACCCTTGAGCTGGCGAATATTCCATCGGCATCTGGTTCTACTGTACAGAATCGGTTCGCCTGATCATTAATCGAGATGCAGCACCTTTTCGTACTGTAACACTGTAGAAGCTACGGCACTAGTCCGCCTCATCGTCTATGATGCTGCAGCCCTGCCCAGGTGGAGCCGCGAACCCCTCATCCGGCACTAGGCATGTATACCAGTCGTGTTGCAGTTCACAAGACATCGATGTATGATCGGACTTTCTATCTCTATCTAGGTAGAGGAATACGTTGCCTTGGGATGTATCCAGGTGTCAACAGTTAATAGTGCGTGTTCAGCAACATCAACCAAAATCTGGCCCCGCCTGGTGCCAGTAGCGCAATGCACTGGTTCAGCCATAGACGCAGCCACATCTGGGGCAGTGCCAAACTGCCCAACGCGAGCTTCAGCCGCACTCTCGACCCGAACCTAGAACATGCTTGAAAAGGCTGCCCTCCTGGCCGCCCGCATCTCAGGCCTGGTTTCCGCTGGCGAAGTCACCCCCTGACGTATCTCATCAGCTTCTGTCGTCCCAACCGTACCGGAACATGGACCTCCTGAATATCTTCCTCATAGCTACCAGCGTTTGTGCATTTGTCTACGCCATTCAGCTTTTTTACCTGGACAGGATACGTCTACGAGGCGGAACCATCGCAGAAACCACATCAAGGAAGCGTGCTCATCTCCTTCGAGCGATAGCAGTCGTCTGCTCGATACTGGGCGCACTTGCCTTGGTTCTTGTACCGATCTTTGGTAAACCTGTGTCTGAAGCCTGTTCACGAGAACATCAAGAAATCAATCCGGATGTGGGAGGTATTGGTGTTCTGCTTGGCCTTTTTCTGCCTTGTCTTGTACTCCTTGTGGTACTAATTCTAGGTCACTTCACGGTACATACTTCCGGTGCGAAAGAACTTTGCATGGCTCAGTGTGCAAGTAGGTTCAAAAGAATAGAGACCACATTTCGATTTGCTGATCAAACGCAGATTTATCATATCTTGCAGTTAATCTCCTTAAGGGGAAATCGGCATTAAACAGTCAAGAGCTTGTCATTGCTCTCTCAAGTATTGACGCGGTCAGTGCTTCGATATCGATGGCCTTTTCAGATAAGGACGTACTTGCTGCACGGAAGCTAGTCAGCTTTGGATTTGTGATGCAGATATTTGGATACGTTGTGCAGGGAGTAGCTTTCGGCGAATACACACGGCGTCACAAGTTCCAATGCGGGGCCTCTACATGGGATCAGTTGTCGTCCCAGCACTATTCGACAGCATACTGGATATACTATTCGTTCCGCATTGTGGCATCGATACTTCCGTGCCCGGTAGCCTTCCGTCTCACGTCGAGCCTGAACAAGATCGAGAACAAGCACAACTCTGCTCGAAGTGAGCGTGTCAAGGCCACAGCTCTTTGGGGGTCCTTACCCGCCACTGTAGCCACAAGCTATTTGATCTATTGGCCGTTCGTGCTACTCCATGGACTTTCGATTTTCAACGTCCTACGAGGAACAGATACTATCAATAGATCATGGGACAGTTTGATAGGCGAATGGGGTCAAAGTGCCAACGCTATCATCGCCGTCTTTGCCATCGGTCATGTCGCATACGCAATCTGCAGGATATTTGTTGCTGAGAGCACGGATGACGATGGGCGGACTTCCGCGGTCAGTGCGCGATCAATCAGCCATGCCTATCCCCAACAAGGCTGGTTAAGATGGCCCTGGCGGGCATGTACTTGGATCAAGCAATCATGGCCTTTCAGTCACGGACTAGACTACCCGGACCATCTCTTGGTGGACCAAAGTATGCTACAAGCAATCCTGGATCCACCTCTTCAACAGACACCAAAAGTACGGAAACAGCTCCATGAGGAACTAATGGATGGATTTGATTCGTATGAGCCTGATACAGTCCTCGATTGTCTGGATCGAGGGGCTCCATTGGACGAACCCAATGACGATGGCGACTATCCCATTCATCTGGCTGCTCACAACAACAACATAGATATCCTGATGAGGACACGCTTCAAATTCACCAAGGACTCAGTTACTCACGACTCTCTGCTGCTCAAAAACTCAGCCTCTGAAACTCCATTAGAGATCGCATGCAAAAACGGCACACTCAAGGCTGTTCGCTGGATCATGGAACGTCTCCCACAAACCAGGACAGAAACCCGAGATGTTGTAGGTCAAGCCTTTGAGCTGGCTATTCTTGGACAGAGGCTGGGTGTTTTGAGTATTCTGCAGGATTTGTGGCCTGCATGGAGAATACTGGAGATACAATTAGGACTGAGAAGTGTCTCACTACTCCACTTTGCTATACAAGAGCGTAAACCAAGAGCCGCTTACGAGCTGATTGATCCAATAGTCATAACAAAAAGACATAAAAGCGCCCCTAGGATCTTCGAACTGGCTTGGAAAGCGCAGTTGGACGTTTATGATACAGAAGTCATTCTGGACAATCGTCAAGACGAGTTAACGAATCGGAATGTTGGGTTGATCGAGAGAGTCATGGGTTCCGCTGCAGTTGACAATACCGAAACTCTGGAGCTTCTACTAGCCCTGGATATGAACGCCCTTGCAATTCTTCGGGTTTCGATAGAGTACTCGGTTCGTCCAGGATCTTGTCACGATGAAGAAGGCAGCATGTGGGAGCATATTCTACAAGCCGGATACACGTTTGAGCCTATAGATTTGGACTCCATCCTGACCTTTGATATACCAATCGATGACGAAGTAACTGATGCTGTGCCGCCGCACCTCGACAAAAGCATACTGGACTCATGCTTCGAGGACCGTGTACAGATTCAAGAACTCGAATTACAGCAAAGTCGAGTCGGACTACAGAAAGACCGAATCAAGAAGGCATTAATCCGTCGAGGTGGATGTGACTGGTCCAAGACGGCGAAAGCGTGTCAAGTTGCGTGCATGGAAGATTTAGAAAACCTGATCAAGTCAGAAACAGATAACGTAGTGTTGCAGCGCATGCTCAACGTGAAGGACGGGAATAAAGATACACTTCTGAAGCGTGCGATAAAGGGCTGCTGGCAAAGAGAAGTGAGAAGGATTTGGGAAGGAGAAATATCCAAAGTGCGAAGTCTCCAATACATAGCGATAATTGAGCTTCTGTTGGAGCACGGGAGTTGCGTGGAAGATACGGATTTGTGGTGGGTAGCACGGGGCGCACGGTACGGGGGGATAACTCTCTTCATGCTATTGGCCGCCCACACTAAAGGCAACGTGGCATCCGCCAGCTTGCGTACTATGTGCAGCACAATCCAGTCAAGAGGCCCATCATCTTATAACAGCTATGAGATGATCCAGGTTCTGCTCAGGACTGGCGCCAACCCAACAATCAGGAATGAGAGCGGCAAACTACCTCGCCAGGATGTTTATGATAAAGACAAATGGGTCCAAGTGGAAAATTTATTACTGTTCAGAATAAAGAAACGTGGAGATTTTTCAAGAATCTTGGACCTGTTGCAGCGTTGGGAGGACTATTACAACGATCCGCAAACCGGCAAGCCTTCTGAAAGACCAGATGACGATTGGAAGGCAGTGCGTGATGACCTCGGAGATGAGGCGACATGGGCGTGGCTTGTCGAAAAGAACCCTGAGGGCTACAAAGTGGTTGAGAGTTGATGAGGAAAGATTGAAAATCTACTCGGAAGCCTACCTTGCCTCGGCATCTTGTTGGATTTTGGATGTGATACGAGTGTAGACGGCAGAGCTCTTTTTAATTTTCTACCCTGTTCAATGTGCTATAGCTCTCATTGCGTGCTACTATCCGATCACGTCCTTTCTCCCCACGATCTATCTGATGGTGTGCCAACATCGATCCATAACGGAGCGGAGAGGTACAGGACATAACGAGCCCGCAAGAATACATTGACGCCATTCATAGACTCGGCTTCCGGGCAAAGAGTTGGCATTACTATGTCTAAAGAGTGTATTCCGGAGCTACCATGCGTCTCGCGTCGCGCAGACCTTGTCGTTCACCCCCAACTCCATCCCAACCCAGTACCAGGATTCAATAACTCAGAGCCAAGCCATTTCCAGACCCGCTCTTCATCGTCAAATCGCAATCCTCTCCACCGCATCCTTCATAGCCCTGATCTGTCCCATCAAATCGCTCGCCTCATTGCTGGTGAGGCTGACAGCCACAACCGAGCGACCAACGCCACAAGCCCGTCCCAGTGCCAATTTACTGGGCACATAGACGAACGGCACGTTCTTGTCTTCACACAAGAGTGGAAGATGAAGTGTAATGGCGAGGGGCTCGGCGTCGCTAGCCATGATGATGAGCTCGGAGGTTCCTCGGTTCAACGTTTTAGTTGCTTCATTGGCGCCCTTGGAGATTTGGTGGTAGTGGGTTGCTTGTTGGATCAGGTCCAGAAGCTTTTCGGCTAGGGTGGTGTCGGCGATGGGCCAGGCTGCGGATGGCGTAGACATGGTGGCTTTTGGAGGTCGAAAAGATGAGTTTTTCGGTTAAGCTTGGGTTCACTGCTTGGCTCGCCCGTGGGTTCCTGGGGCTGTTAGCATAGGTCTATGTCTCGGAAATCGTCAATACTCACACTGCCTTGCTCGCCCTTGCAAATGTCGTAATTGGTGGTCGGGAAATGGTTGTAGGTGGGACCACCAGGATCGCAATTCGAAATATATCTGCCTGGGGCTTATCGATAACAACGGTATGACACGTTCCCCATCAACCGCGCGCCTTAGACCCTCACTCGCCGACATGTGAAGCGCGCGTCGACATAACGCGTCGCGCAAACCATGTATCACCTGTTCAAGTCGATATATCTTCATGCGACAAGTAAGGAAGGTACGCATCCCAACCTTCGACGCATCCAGCGCACTGCAACTAACGTATCGCAGAGTACTCCGTCCTCCTCCTAGGCCTCGACAATGCCGGCAAGACGACACTCCTCGAGCAAATAAAAGGCACCTACTCGGCCTCGCACCCCAACCTCAAGACCGTCCCCACCGTCGGCCAAAACGTCGCCACCATCGCCCTCCCACCTCCAAATCCGCCCATCTACCTCAAGATATGGGACGTCGGCGGCCAACATAGCTTGCGCGGGCTCTGGCAATCATACTATAGCAGCTGCCACGCCATCGTCTTCGTTATAGACAGCAGCGATGTAGGCAACGCCACGCTAGCCGATATGAGCGCGAACAATGCAGCAAGCATGGAAGACATTGGGCGGTTGGACGAGTGCAAGTTGGTTTTGGAAAGCGTGCTTGCGAACGAGGATGCCAGCGGCGTGCCGATATTGATACTGGCGAACAAACAAGACCGCGAAGACTGCGTCGAAGTCGTGAGGATTAAAGAGGGCTTCGTGAGAAGAGTATTTGAGGGAGAGAAGGGTGGAAATGTCAGAGACAGTAGAGTGCTGCCGTGCAGTGCTCTCACAGGGACTGGTGTGCAAGAGGCGGTCGAATGGCTTTGCAGCAGGATGGCGTTCAATAAAGAGGCAAGACCGCCGGTTATGAGGTAGTTGCTGGGCGGCACGAAGTCATGAATATACCCCATTGTCCGAACTATCGGGTTACCCGACATGATTAGTCTCAGCTGTACTCTTGTATTTTTTTTAACAACCTGCGAAGACCGTGGTATTAGTACAGAAGCTGCAGAACGACTCTACTCGCAGCTCCCGCAATGCGGCGGAAAGGGTTCGGCAAGAACATGCAAATCAGCGTCCAGCAATCCGCGCCAATGCGCCAAGTGGGTAACGACACCACGACATTGACGCCGGCACTTAGATACAAAGAGAAAGAAGGATCCTGCTCATAACAACTGAAGATTCACCGAAGTTCGAAGATAGTTACGTGCAAGCTAGAGCAGCGAATGTAGATGGTCCCTTGTCTGGCTTTCATATCACGGCTACACCACTACTACTGTGACTGCGATAATCCTATAAGAAAAGTAAAGACAAGCCTAAAATATGCATGAGAGTGTCGAGCCGACATCGGTGGACTTGTTGTGAAGGCCACTGATTCAGGGCTACTTTGGCTGGTGATCAGATGATTTGGCATCGAATGATGAGAAAATTATATGAGATCCGTACTCTCGATCAATCCTGTTTAAGTTTTTGGTTACACGAAACGCTGGATAGGTCGACGGGGGTTATTAGGGGGGTCTGAAGGGCGAGGTTGAAGTGCGGTTTATGGATCGGAAATGGAGGGAGGGGTATGGGGAGGAAGAGGGGCCTTGAGGGGTGGGTGGCTGCGGGTATGGATGATTATAGACACTTGGAGCGAGAGAAGTCTAGGGAGTGACCGAAATCAGTTAAATCTGCGATTGGCTTCGCGATGATCATTGCTACAGGTCGGATGAGCCAAACAATGTTACTGATATCCGCTGAGCTAATCTTTTTGTTCACGGCATTTTGAATTGCGACACCGCGGCATGATAACCTGATAACGTACATCATCAATTCGATAATTCAGGCCCATCAATAGTGATATCGCGATTCGTGGGACGGCTTGGTTGGCCCTGTACACCCTCAGCAGTCAGACTTCGTAGCTTGAGTCGAAACCACGTTTGCATAGATTCGCATCTCCCCCTGCTACCCACCCATCCCACCTCACCATTCCATACCCCAAAAGCCCCTTACATCCCTCAGCGCCCTGAAAATCGCAAAATGATCCTCTTCCTCCATAACAAACAGCAATTGCATCCCTCTCTTCCGCATCTCCTGATGGCTCGCCCAGTCTGCATGCCGTGCCAATCTCTCGAACAGTTGTCGGAGCATCTGGGAGTCGGTGATGCATACGGCCTCTTGACCATTCATGTCCCCTCGGTCCTCGAAGCTTTCGAGAAGATCAGGGTTGCCCAGGATGTGGATATCTTGCACAATGGCTTCGAGCTTAGGTAATAGGTCGTACAGTTGGCTGGCCGTGATGCGGTTCTCCCAGTCGAGGTCAAGCGCTCGCATCATGAAGTGGTTTAGCAGGGTACTGTATACTTTCGTTGTATAGTCAGATGGGCAATCAATGCGTGTGCGTTCAACGACGTGGCAAGCCTGGTAGTAACAGAACTCCTTATAGAGACTAGACTCAACGACACCATCCGGTATCCGTCGTCCGCTCCCCTCAAACCAAGTCTCGGCATCGGTCTCCAGCTCTCGAACTTTCTGCATAGGTACACGACCCAGTATCAGTTCATGGATCATGCATCCCAACGACCAAATATCGGATTCGGGTCCGTGACGATGGTCTGCTTCAGGTGGTTGGAAGGACGGTGTACCTAGGTGTCCTCGTGGGATTTCCGGTGGCGGACTACATGACGCAGCGCCGAAGTCTGCGATCTTGGGTAACGAGAAACGCTCGCCTTCTCGCGCCGCGGTGAGGAGGATATTCGCGGGCTTTATATCGCCATGCACCACGCCGCGGCTGTGCAGGAAAGCAAGACCACAAGCAACATGCTTGAAGACATGCCAAAGGAATAGTTCAGGGATGGGGCCATCTAAAGTATCCAGGTAATCCAGTAGATCGCCTCTAGGACAGTATTCGAAGATCAATTGTAGACGAGAAGGATGCGGTGGACTCAGGACACTGTTATAGTATCGGATGATGTTACCGTGGCGGCCGAGGTTTTGGAGAATCGTTGCTTCTGCTAGAGGTGCGGCGGGGTTTGGCAGTGTCAGAGTCTTTACTGCGACGAGGATGTCGGCTGATGTGTCGAAGCAGAGATCTACGAGGCCGTTTCCACCGGAGCCTATACGTTTAACAAGCTCATACTGGGTCCAGATTGGCGGCGTGGGGGCAGCGCTGCTTTTGATGATGCGTAGTTTGGTGAGCGCATTTTTGATGCCGAAGGTGCTTGCACGTTTCTTCAGTCGCGACGTGGCGTCGTGAGCCTGTGAGGCGTCTGTTGTTTGCACTAATGTCTGATCGGAATTCGCAGGTTGCTTAGGGCTGCGCGCTGCATGTCGCAAGTCGTGCAGAGTGCGGCGCCTGCCGAGGGGACGATGGCTGCCTTGCTTCATGAAGCCCATAATGTCGGCTCGTCCGGCTGAAGTCAAAGCGGGGGGAAAATGGGGTGCTGTGATTCAGTGGTAGCGAATGGGGTGTGGGTTGGAAGCGAACCATAGGGGAGCAAAACTGGTGATTCAGGGTCATTCGGGTGGTTGCTTTCGCTCGCCGCCCATATCTCATTTCACTTACAGTTCTGATAGCTCAATAATATCCATGTGAATACCTACAACTACGGAGGTTGAGGGAGGATGTTTGAGACCTATCAGCAAACTGCAGTAGCAATGTTCCATCTTCGCCGCTGTAGCATGCGGTCATGTGCCAGCCACATCGCGATAAAAGATCCACCTTGGTATTACTCACACGCCTCTTCGTTCCAATCGCCTCTTCGTTCGAACAGCAAAGGAAGGGGCTCAAGGTGGAGCGTGAAGCAGTCGGCTTGATGATCGATGAAGTACTGGCATAGAGCTTCCTGGCCAGGAGCAAATGACATGATAAACCGTCGAGAGATCATGGCAAGGACCATGCGCAACTGTAACATGGCCAATGGCTTGCCCGCACAGTTGTACACGCCGTAGCCAAATGGAACGAATGCGTCTCTGCGAAGGATGAGGTCGGGACGGGAGTACCAGCGTTCGGGAATGAACTCGTTTGGTCGAACGAACGCGCGTGCATCTGAAAGGTCAGCTCAAGCTGCAACAAGAGAGAGAGATCACTACCTCGATGTAGTGCGTACGTCGGCGTTGTGACATTCATATGGCCCGGTATGTGTCGGCCGGCGATGACTGCGCCCTCTGCGGGTGTTACACGCTGAAGACCGGAGGGCACGGGCGGATGCAATCTCAATGCTTCATTGATGATGCCAGCCAAGCAAGGTTTGTTCGTCAGATCATCGTTGCCGGGGAAAAGAGAATGTAAGGCTGACAACTCATAGTGGAGCTTCGCCTGGTACCCAGGATGGCGGCACAGTAGATAGCAAATGTTCGACATCGTGATAGCGTTTGTATCAGCGCCAGCAACGATAGCCAACTTGGCCTCTCTGAGAGCGTTGCCGTTGAAGAGCTCAGATTGCGGCAGGTATGTGTATATGTCCGAAGTCGAAACAGTTTTCTTCGCATATGAGCATCAAGATCGAAAGTTGGTCAGAGCTTGGCGGACTTACCTTACTGCGGGCCTTCAATGCTTCATCATACCAACGTTCCCAGGGCTTCTGCTTCCTTGTGGATGTGTGCAGATTCTTAGCGAGGTGGAGCAGAGGCATGTTCAGCAAGGCGAAGCCAAGTACTTTCTGCTTGCTGAGGAACTCTGCCATGATCGGACTTCGCTGCTTCGTGGTCTGTGTATCGAAGGACTGACCAAACGTCAAGTCCGATATGACATCAAAGAATAGGTCTAAAAAGGCACCGCTGGCGTCGATCGGCTTTCGTGATGCCGCATGACTCGTAAGTATACTGGCAGTGATTCGATAGTGTCGTATAAGTCGTGGCACATATCCCAGCAGTGCTACAGCTGTTAGCTGTGGTAGTCTAACATTCCATCGTGCTAGCTGGTGACGTTGATCGTGCGGAACTAGAAATGACAGAAGGAGGTGTATGCTCGACCTTGGTTGCTTGGCAGCAAACGAAAGCGGAGATCACTGACCTGGTCTATGGAAAGCTCTGTCCCAGTACCGACGCTGTTCCTTATGGAGGTTCGGATCGCGGATGAATTGGAGGCTATGAAATGGATGGGTCTGATCGTAGAATTCGCCTTTCAGGATCTTGCTCCTCGGTCCGTGTACGTCCGCTATCGCATCAGGATGGCAGATCGAGATCTCGCGTGGCCCTAGACCAGGTCAACGACGCACTCGTCTAAATACTCCCCAAACCTACTTATTCGCACAAAGTCGCCATATCGATCATGCAAGCTGCGCATCTTGACGTATAAGTCGAGATCAGGGACGTTTTGCTTGATGATCCATAGGCTAGTGTTCCGTGCAGTTATAGGCCCTGGAAAGGATCTGAGAGGGTGTAGCCATCGTCGATACACTATCATAGAACTGAGAAGGCCGCTGACGAAGGACGTGGTCACATCGCCCACGCAAGCGAAAGAAGAGACCCAGGAAACATTCCGAATAACAGCAACTGCTACGACTGTAGCTGCGAAGAGGACACATGCTGAGGATAAGATGGCGGCTGAATGGCGGTCCCATTCGCGATGCCTGGCCAAGACAGTAGCGTGGAGCACGACACCCGCAGCGAATGTAATAGCGGAACTCATATTGTGTATCCTCGGATAGGAGTGATTGATGGAGGAGAAGGGTTCATGGTTTGAAAGTCATCCAATACGGCGGGTAGCAGCAGCTATGTGTTGCTGCCATGCAGTCACGCTCGGTCCGCGCGGTCGGCATTTTCGGTCATTCCTTCTCATCTTCATTGCGGTGCTGCGTGCTGTCTCATCGATTCACAAGGAACGATTAACGATGGGCAAGAGATGAATGTGATGAAGGAAAGCGCTACCGTGATGGGGAGGTAGACAAAGTAGTCGCAGACGCGTCACGAGAGACGCGATGCCGCCGGCACAGCTCCGGCAATGCTCATTGGCTGACCCACGTCGCCCGCGCGATCTACCTCGTGAACAACGCGATGCCGCCTGCATCGCCCTTCGGTTCCGAAACCTGAACACCCATACCAGCCTTCGCATAAAATTCTCTATTCTTTTCTCCACACAAGACACTAGCCACAACCCCGTCATCTTCCTTCTGCGCTTCGAGTACACCCCACGTGGCTAACAGCTTTCCAATACCTTTACCTTGATAGTCTGGGTGTACACCACATACGTGCAAGTCCCAGCACTCAGTGCGATGGCCAGTCCAGTACTTTTCAGAGTTCGCGACAGCGGTGTCGAGGAAGGATGTGCGCGTAGGATCAGCCGCGCGATTGGGGAAGAGCGCTACAGACACGGAGTGGTATGTATTCACGACCGACGCGATGAGATTACCTGCGAACAGAGAGGTCAGATAGGGCCAGCTGCGCGCTCATAGGCTGTGCGGAATACTTTGATGGACATACGTGGATCTGTTCGCCCCAAACCCATGCCTTCTCCGCCTTTTCCTAGCCTCCTCCAATCTGCGGCACCAACGACCTTCTCATCGTCTGTCACGACCAGGAATCGATGTCGCCAGTCCCAAAACCGTTCTCGGATACCGCGCAGCAAGAACCAGTATACATCGTCCGGATACTCCTTGCGGTGCGGATGCATGATCACGCCGATGATCTCATCGTCAAAGAATGCCGCTGCCCATACCGTCGCTATCGAAGAAAGATCTGAGAACCTTGCAGTGCGAAGCTCAAAGTCGGTTGTGCACGTCGACATATCCGGGCAGTTGATCAACGGTCAACACTGCGATACAGCGCTATGCTCATGCATTGCCAACCGACGGGGCTGCGTGTACGCGCTCTAAACGTACTTTATCCAGTCTTGAGAGGCCCCACATTCGAGCTACACCCATGTCGCTATGCGTGCGGAGTATGCATACGTCACACTCAGGAAAGCACGCTTTGTTTCTCGGTGTAAGCGAGAATGCCGAAACGAGACGCAAACTTTGCGGCTCTAGTATTGTAAACCTTCACATGGTTTGTCAGTGCTCACAAGGGCTGCAACAACGGCTTAGCGACATGTGATGCTGTTCGTTCGTTTGGTGTAGTCCATGCGACACGCGACACGGGCATCTGTATATATCTGTATCAGTCGCTGATGCTGACCTAGACTCTCAAAACCCCTTCGACTCATAGCTGATATGGATCGGATGGTACCGTGGCCAATCCCGCCGGCCGATAGCCAAACTCGCGTCATCGATCAGCCATGTCGTCTGCGACTTCACGACGGGAACTGCTCACCGGTAACTCCACTGCGCAGCGAGCTGCCGTTGCCGAACGAGCTTATCGATGCCGTGCTAGGGTACGTGATTTGTGATAACAACGAGAGTTCCCACGATGTCATCAGCTTCCTCTTGACCTCCAAGGCCTGCAACAAACCGGGGTTCCAGAAATATCTCTATCGCACTGTGTGCTTTGCGCCAGATCTAAAGAGCATCGCCATACTCAAAGGCATCGCTGACGATCCTGCTCGAGCGAAACTCGTAAGGGCTATAGTGTACAAAGATGCGGCGCCACGACGACTGGAGGTTGCAGAATTCGAGAGGGCAGGACTAAGCTATCGTGACCGAGAGTTCCACCGCCCTTGTCAACACGACCGGATGACGGATCCCTATCTTTGGTCTACATGGTTGGAAGATAACAGCGTAGGTTGGATGGACTTGTTCATCAATTTGGAAACAGTTTGTTATCGGCCAACCCGCAGCATGCTTCCTCTTTCCGTGGATAGAGCGTACACGAAGCATACACCACTCAGGGAGACTAGCAACTTGCTTCCCACAGAACATGTCTTCGATCAAAAGCCGTGCGGAGACAATACAGGCAACATTGTTCTCCCTTCATTTGGCCTTGCTCAAAACTATCCGCTACGGTACACCTGCGCGAAAGCTCAATGCAGGCACTCCATGAACATCTTCTACGCTTTGCTTAGACACGTAGATCACCGCCAGGGGCAGCGACTTTGGAAAGCCTCCATCAACTTCAACACACTAGGCTTCGTCGGGTTTCCCACCGGAAACATGGTGCTCTCTCATCTCACTACCCTGGAATACAAATTTAACAGTGGCGACAAGTCTGATGGGTATAGCAGCGATTCGTTGAAGATGAGACTGGCCAACGATACTCTCATCATGCCCAACACCTTGCGCTGTCCACATCTACGGCATCTGATCTTTTCAGGAAGATCGCTCGCAGAGAACAACGCGCTCCACATGTCCACGCCTCAGATAGGGCTAGTGTCGGGATCGTCTCAGCTTCTTTGTCCGATCTGGACCTCCAGTCTCGACACGTTGAGCCTCGTCAATGTGACATTGAACCGGATCGCAGTCCAGAAGTTATTTCGACTATCAATCAGACTTCGCTTAGAGAATGTTGTCTTTCTTGAGAATTCATTGGATGTCTTTACAGAAACCTTGGAAAATCGCCTCCTGTCGCTCGAAGTGGGCGGTCTTATCGTCGTTGCAAATACGATTATAGGTGGGTTTGACAAGATCTGGGTCGTCGGTAGTGAGATGGAGGCTGCAGCGACTGTCCGAGGATATTGTCAGTACGTCCGCCACTCGTCGGCTTTGGAAAACATACCCTACGTTCCGTCCAAGGATCTAAAGTTGTATATGCTGCTTAGATGGCCATCGCCCTTGCGGCTCGACAATATGTGGACGACGTCGAAGATGCTGGCATTGAGAAACAATTCATGGTGAACAGGATGCAGCCATTTATGGAAGCATATCGTCAGTCCCTTAACTCTGCTGATGTTCGTCGGGGAACGAGGGGGATCGCGAGAAATGATCACTAGAGCCAGCGGAGCCATTTTCATAGCTAGTAGCGCAATAACACGTAAGGCTTTTGACTCATTTCCAGGAAAAGAAGTATTGTGGAACACACAGGTACTTTCGATCATGCAGTCTCGAAGGGACTTACAGAACCACATTTCTTCCATCCATCCACCCAGGCAGCAAACAAACCCATTGCACATTCACTTATAGAGCGCCGGGACTATTTTTACACTTACCTTGCTCATATTAACAACACTCAGACCCACAGTAACAGCGATGCCACCCATAATCCTACGAACCCAAGACAACAGTACCCCTACAACCACTCTATCAACCCCCTCAACACTTACCCCAAACAACAATATCTCCACATCTACTTCAACCTCCCTTTCGACGGCTACTCGCAACTCCGCAGCCGCCAACCACCTCCTCATCAGCTTATTCATCAACCCCAACCCCAATCCGCACGACCAGCCAGAGCCCGCCATGCCTGATCTAGAACGCGGTTTCTCCTCGCACGGACATGATGGACGTGGACGTCGGTATACTGGGATGTACAGGCAGGGTGAATGGGTGAACATGACTATCGCGGTACTTTTGGTTGTGAGCGGTGTGAGTTTTGCGTTGTCTATACTTTATGGTACTGGTGTGTTGTGAGTGATTGGTGGGTGAAGGGATTGGAGATCGCGGTATGGGGCGGGGGCTACACAAGTCGCTCGCAGCGCCACATGCCTTCCACTCACACGATGTTTCAGCGGACTAGTGCATTGCACATTCACTAATCAGCGCCCGGCCACTCTACATAATCGTCTCACTCATTCATCATATTCCCTGTGCCACCCATAATATTACGAGCTCCACATAACAGTACGCAACAGCGAAATCAACCAACCATTCGACAGTTGCTCGCGAAACAACGACTGATACCAACGCCATGTCCGACTCAATCATCCGCCCTAACACATACGACCAGCAAGAGCGCACTACAATTGATCTAGAACGCGGTCTCCCTTCACAAAGAGATGATAGGCGGCGGGATATCAGAGTTCACAGCGTGGACGAAATGTCGAACATAGAGATCGCGGTAATCTTGGTCTCAGGCGTTGTATGTTGTGTGCTATCTGGACTCTATCTTGCTAGCGTATTGTGAGTGGTTTTTGGATTAAGGGGGGTTGGAAATTGCGATGTGGGGAGGTGTTTGATGGGGTGGAATTGGATGTAGTAGAGCATGAAGATAGACCATGTAAATTGCGTTAATGAACGTCAACACAAGACATGTTGTATGCATAAATCATGTCTTTGGTACATTGAAGAGAAGAGTGGCGAGATGGCAGAATGTAGATTAGTCAGCAGGCCAAGTGGGGTGAAAGCAACATCGCACACCATGGCCATCCATCATCTTCTTCATCACATCTTCCATCGAAAGCATCATCAACGACATGTTCTATTCAGTATGTACCCGTACCAGAATACCAGCCCGGCAAATACGACAGTATCCAGGCATCGCATAGCAGCGTCTAGGCATCGCATAGCAGCATCCACTCTGTCCTTGTAATGTCCAACCTCGTCATCACCTCCACATCCTCACGATTTCGCACCACCTGTATCCGCCAACCCCTCACACCTTCTTGCGGCCACTTCCCTTAGGACGCCCTGGCTTCCTCTTCGGGGTAGCTGGCAGCGGCAACGGCAACGAAGTAGCCTTTTGTCGCTTCCTGGACCTCTTGACAACCTCTGTTTCTTTCTCCGGCGCGTCCACGTAATCCTCATCGTCGTCGATGACGATGGGCCTCTTGCGTGACTGCTTTGGAGATATCTTCTGCGCGACATCAGAGCTTGGTACTACCGGTGATGCTGCAGCGGCCTCGCGGGGAGCAGACAGCGACGCGGTCTTCTTAGCGTTGGAGGCGCTCGGCTTGGCTTTGGGTGCCTTGGGTGCTGCAGATTGCGCTGCTGTGTATCGCAGGTAGTTCTCGCCGGCTTCGCCGAGGTTGGCTGGGCTACTGCCGACGACAGGGCGGTTTGCTTCTCTGGGCGCGGTCGCGGTAGTGATGTGAGGCGCCTTCGGTTCCTTCACCGGGTTCACCAGCATATCTTCGAAGAAGTTGTCGCCTACTCGAGGGATCGAAATATCGAAGGGATGATGCTCTTTGCGCGGCGTATAACTCTTGCGTAGTGCGCCGTCGGTGTGGCAAGGCACCGAGGTGATCTTGAGTGCGATATAGCACTTGCGAAACTTAGTCTGCTTCTCGCGCTTCGTGGCTTCCTTTTCGCGCAGGGTGAGACGCAGGTTCTCTGTCAGATGGTTAGCGTCGCCGCGAGCGTTAAATGCTAGTAAGTTCACTTGCCTGCAGCCGTTGAGGTCAAAGTACCAGCCACGAGCTTTTCGTTCTTCTCCTCTACACACGCGTCGCAATAGAACAGCAGCATCTTCGCCTTCTTCTTCTCGTCGCCGTTGATCTCGTGCCATCCGTGCTTGATGCAGTAGCAATTGGGTGCGCATCGCTCGTCGGGCATGGGTGTGGTGATGAGGTGACCGCATTGGAGGAGATGCTCGTAGGACATGGATGCGTTGTTGCATGGGTCTGCGTCCCGTATTCCTAGGACGCGTGGGTAGGTGACTGTCTCGTGTATGGCGTCTGTCTTCTCCTTGGAGTCGGACTTCTGCTTGGTGGATGGCGACGGCGCGGCTGCTTGTCCTGGGAGCGACCGCCGAGTGGCGAGCATGTTGCCGAACTGTCTGACGACGGACGACGACATGCGTGCTAGTGACGAGAACAGGTCGGGATACAGGATGATGTAGGCGGCAAGCGCGATGTTGTATGCGCGGTAGGTGTGTGGTCGGTAGCTTTGACTGTAGGTCAGGCGAGGTCGAGTGAGTCGAAAGCGAAGAGTCGGTTTCGCGACAATAAGATTGAATACTCAGAATTCACCGCCAAGAAGTGAGGGTGAGTTGGGTGTGAGCTCTTGGATTGGCGATGCTCACGCAGCCGGAGTTAGTGAAGGGCAGGCCGCGCACAATAGCAACCGCGCAGTCTTCACCTCCCCCATGATTTCAGAATGCGCATCGCGTACGCTGCAGATAGTGAGGGTGTTATAACGTCTTCGGTCAATTTCGTGGTGTGGGTTCACATGGTGGTGTAGTATATAGTTGCACCATACGAAACTTGGCGGAGGTATCGTGAAGCTGGGGTAGGCGCGACTGACGAGTGGTTGAAGAATGACGTCAGCTTGCTACCTCTGCTTCCACATTGATTGCTGGTTGTGCCTGCTTGCTTTGCGACGTAACAACATGGCGACGCGCAAGATGACCGACACTTGCGGGAAGTGAACGCTGGCGATGTTCGGATGTCTCGGCACCAAGGACCAATAGCTCGAAGAGCCAGAGAGAACAATGAAGTCTGTTCCTATCTAGCAGCATAGAAGATAGCCGCGCTCATTGGCTGCCCAAATGGTTGCCTAAAAGGTCAGCATTGCGGAGGCAAAACGTCAAAAGCCTCGACATCAACATCGACATTCACTCCTCTTCACACCCTTCTTCCTTGACGACCCATATAACAATCAAAGTTCCGCGATGCCAGTCTCTCTAGAGCTGAGAACAGATACCGAGTATCCCGACACTCTCACCGCATCGTCAGAATGCCCAGATATCTACGAACAAACCATGCCTGGTAACACACCATACATACTCGTTACCATCAACGATCCCGAGACCCTCTCAGTCCTAGGCAGCAAGCTAGCCACCGGCGACGCCAATGTTCCCATCCTCCAGCCGCCGTCTTCACGCAAGTCCGCCGACGACTGCTTCTCACTCCCCGTCACTGCAATCAGAGCGCTGCACATCGGGATATCCCCGATCGTCTCCTGCGATGTTGTTCCAAACGACGGTTACATCTACGACCCCCCATTGATGACTCCCTTCATTCAAAGCTGGCGCGAAGCATACCGTAATATCCCGGAGCGTCATTCGATCGAGCGCGTTGTATACAATGTGCGCTATGAAGATCAAGCCGTGATACGGAAAACTGGCCACTTGCTCCAGGAAGTGAGTACAGGGATGTATGTAAAAGCAAAACGGACAATGGGAAGGGAATTGGTGTTTAGGGTTGTGGGTTGGAAGAATGTAAAGCACAAGCGATGGCTGGAAGGAGCTCTGCCTGGTAAGAAAGAAGGGCTTGGGGCTCCGGTAGCCAAGGAGATTATAACGACAGCAGATGCACTGCACCTTCAATGAAGGTGGTCATTGTGTGCCGAGGACACAACAACACCCCCAAATAGCCGTAATCTCACTTGCACTTCGACCCCTCTACCATATGTCCATCCGCATCATGTCTTCACAATCCCATCACTGCAGCCTACCATTTCACTCACACCCAACCCCAAATTCTCCCCGCCCGCGACTTATCCAACTAACACATATCGCACCCTACCATGGCGCTCACCAAGCCGCCGCCTCGAAATCACTGCGATGACCCGTCCACCCCTCTCCACACTCTAGACTGCGAACACATCATCAAGTCGCCGTCCTCGCCTCCCACACCGATGTGCTTCCCCGCCCCGAAGTCGCCATGCTCGTCAAACTGCACGCGCAGTATCTACTCCGCGAAACCTCAACTTCCGCTGTCATGGCTCAAGCGACAAGAGAACCTACAAGCCCATCCATTCATCTGCCCCGCGTGCATCGAAGATCGCATACGCAGCCAATACCCGCGATACCTCGAAGAGCGGAAGAAAGTCTCGGGTGCGCGGAGACTAACGGACAACGTAGAGACGAACGTGCAGCTCTGGACATATGAAGCCGTGCTAAAAGCTGTCGAGAAGGGAGGTAGGGTATGTGAAGCAGAAGAGAAAGCAGGTATCTTCCGCATCAAGTATCTTGAGGGGTTTAAGGCCTTGGGACAAAAAAGAGACACGATGCATGGGATTTGGGAAATGAGAGTCGTGAGCGAAGAGACTGGAGGTGAGGAGCAGGACAGAGTCACGCCTGATGAAGATGCAGAGATGGACGACTTAGCTGAGCACCTTTTGGACGCAAAAATCGCGACTGCGCAAGACAGCGCAGTTGATGATCTTATGGAAGGTGTGTCAAGATTGTAGACGGGGTCATGTCTTCTGTTGTGTCAACCTGGTTAAGCTTGTTCTCGCCGTCGGCCCACCTGCCCGCCCCGGACATGGAGCAAAAAGATGGGCAAAAAAAAACATCAAAATACATACAACAGCGGGGATTCGCTAGTGGTCACCCACCTAACTACTAATCCGCCGGTATCATGCTTGTATATGGCTGAGCGGACGGGAAGCCTAATTTTCATGATCCTATGGTCGTATGTGAAGGGATGAATGAGTCTGACGTATATATTGGCAGTGTGCATTGGGCCAGCCGCATCGCACGGGGAAGTGAAGTTCCTGCAATGCCCTCGTCGAAGGAAACACTAGATGGAGTGTATAAGAGTTCAGATAGCGAGAGACTGGAAGCGCGACGGTATATGGGTGTTGCAGCTTCGGTCGACATAGGACATGTTGGTGTCGGTACTACAACGCGATGAGATGAGTACACTAGGCCCACACTACGTCTACACTACGCACAATATACTACAGCACTTTACTACCTTTCCTAAGAACTAACATGCAGATTTTGTCACTGCACGATCCCGCGGCAAGTTTGACCGGTCAGGCTGATTCGTCCCAAAAGACAACTTCGGGAACACAGCCCCATCATACCGGGGAGGCAGCCACATTCCAGCTTACGACGCATGCTGCAAGGCTACACTGCCTTCTCTTGTTCGAGACTCATTGTCTGATATTCCAGTACTTTGTGTATGCATCGCTAAACAAAGTACCTCAAGTCGTAGAACGCGCGGTCGTGGATAGGTTTGAGCAACTTTGGGCGGACTTGCATTTTCTAACCGGTGTTTCGAGTAGTACAGACCATGACAGCATCGTGGCGGTGGCACAGCGTTAGCGTGGCCCTCCGCAGCAGCTGCGCCTCCTCGTAACTTGCTTGTCTGGCTCGTTCGCCCGCGAACGTAAAACGCTTTTGCGCGTCGTATTATCCATCCACTTTTTTGCACTCTGTTGTCTACCGACATATAATACTCCAGCCATTCAAGTTCCGATCCATACGCTCCAGAACGAAAAGAGTTCTCATCGCGCCCTTGGAGACAACAACAAAATGGGCCGTCAGACGACGGCGCGACAGCCAGACACTCAACGACGCGTACTTCGGCCCAGGAAGCGCAACCTAGATATCGCCAAAAGCACGACGGTCAAGCGACGGAATGCGCGACTGCTTAAAGATAAGCTCTCCGATTTACCTACCAACACTACCGACCATGACGATGGCATCTATACCCCAGAGTTTCAGGAGATCGAATTATGGGAAGAACAATATTTCAAACTTAAAATCCCGGGTACAACCAATCTTCGTAAAAAGATTATGAGGCTCACGAAGCAAAGGGGGGGAGAATTGCCTAAAACCATTCTTCGGGATATTCTACGTCCTCGCGTGCTACGTTTGAAAACGGAACTTGACGGCAAGGGAGAAGAGTTCAAACTCCATCTCCTCCAGCTCTGGAACATGGAAGACGTGTGGACCTATCCTGTTGATAATGTTTTCGCGGAATTGTTTCACACGCAGATTCAGCAAATGTGCCAGATGGCACCTGCTTTACCCCTCTGTACACGCTGTGGTAGGATTTGTTTGAAAACATCAACGGGGGTTTGTGATAATAGGATAATGAGTTGGTGTGCGCTTTGCAATAGTCCATTGCAGCCGAAGCTCAACGCAGGTGATGCAGCCGGAATTCTCAAACACATTGTTCAGTCGCCGTATAGATTGTGCGCCGCGCCAGGTTGGTCACTTTTTATTCGTGATCTTGCAGGGGCTGATCAATTCACACAGCGACCATAGCTGGTGATTCGGGTACGCAGATTGGATTCCCAATGTTGCTCGATAACGATAGTCGTTTTGGGCTCTTTCGAGAATGGATGCGGGTGTGCGATGAAGAACACAAAAGCTTTGAATGCTACCCCAAAAAGACCTCTCGACTGCCTACCAGAGTTCTCGATGTCAGTGACAACCGGCTGCGACTTCATGTGTCCAGAGTAGGTGAGCGAGGGGAGTACGTCGCTCTGTCACATTGCTGGGGTACGTTATCGCAAGAACAGAAGAGGTCTTTCTGCACGTCTTCTGGGAACTTTACGCTCAGATGCACCCAGGGTCTGGACATTGACACACTTTCAAAAACCTTTCAGGATGCTATCACGGTGACGCGCGAGCTCGGCAAAAGATACTTATGGATCGACTCGATATGCATAGTTCAGTATGACGATGATCTCGAAGATTGGAGAAAGGAGTCGGGGCAAATGGGCAACATCTTCGGTAATGCACACGTAACGATCGCCGCGACGTCTGCTCAAGATGCTACCCAGGGTTTCTTAGAGCGACCACGATTGCGAGACCCGAACTCTCAATTTGCCAAGGTTCACACAAGCACACATGGAACCGTGTTAATCAGCAGCATCATCGACGATTATCATAGCGATGTCGAAAACGGCGTCTTGAATCAGCGAGCCTGGGTCTTACAGGAGCGAGCACTGTCTCGACGGACTATTCACTTCACGGCCAACCAGACATATTGGGAATGTGGTGGAGGGGTACGCTGCGAAACGCTTACTCGAATGCGCAAGTGAGTTGCAATGACGTAGGATCGCCCACCGGAGGATCGGGCACTAACGCACCTCCAGCTCGAAAGCGCTTTTCCTAGCCGATCCAAAGTTCCCAGCATCTCTCATGCATCGTCGAAGACGCGACAAGATCCGATTATTCCAGGACCTGTTCGAAAGATATTCGCAGCTCGGCATCACGAATCCCACTGATAGGCCTGTCGCAATTTCCGGTTTGGTAGATCGACTAGCTGAGACGTTCAAGATGCGGGCTTCGCATGGCGTTTTCGATGACTATCTGCACAGAAGTCTCCTATGGCATCGAGCTGGTACTTCCAGAATGCAGCGAATTCAGTTTGCACCCGACCGACAGGTACCTTCGTGGTCTTGGATGGCAGTCAGTGGGCGCATCGCATATCCCAAAGTCGAGTGCTGCGAGGTTGAGTGGAATTCTGAGATCCGATTGGCAGATGGAGAACTACAGGCTACCACGAGACGCTTACAGCAGTGTAAGATCGAACCGAGGGATGATGAAGCTTGCGATGTACGAAGCGCAGCAGGTAGTGCCGAGATAGGCCGGGTGAAGTTCGATAGAACTGACATTATCGACGCACAAACACTTGAGTGTGTGGTAGTCGGTCGAGATGTGGAAACCTGTCCTAAGCACATGTATCACGTCTTGGTGGTCACACCAGTAAGTCGGAGCGAGGGATTCGTGTTTGAAAGAGTCGGTGTTGGCGCACTTCCGAGGGCGCTTTTGTGTTTCCGATCCCAAGTTGTCACTGCGCGCATAGTATGAGCACTCAACACACTGCGATGGATAATACATAATCTCCCACAGAAGCTTCGACGTGCGAAGAGAGTGAATCCCACAGTTATTCGTCCAGCTATATATATACCCTGCGAAGGTCTAGCGCGTGTTCGCTATTCGATACAACGTCATCGAAACGAAAGGTTTCAATAAACATGCACGCGATCTATCGAAGAGGAGGAAGCGATAGATAGCCATGCACGAGAACATTGGCTACCCCAAGATGATCTCTTTCCACTCGTCGGGAGATTGAGCAAACGCCGCTTGAAAGACCTTGCCAAGTGCCACCCGCCGATAGATGCCTTCCTCAGGAAACGGCTCCACCAGGAGCACGAAAAAGAGATCCCATTCAGACTCCACTCTCTCCTTGGGTAGATAGTATGTCCAGACAGGGAATTCTTGCTGGCTGAACGACTTGGCATCTGAGATGGCGATGAACTCGAACATGGTCTGACCCGTGGCCTCATACTTCTCAAGCCATTCCTTGCTAACAACGATGGATCCGCACTTATCGCCGCGTCGGTCTGCGATGTGGCATCGCGCTCTTGTTGCTCCGACGTCGTCGTCCCTCACGTCGGACTCGGTTGAGCGCACGATGTGGAATGAGGTTCTCCAGGTGGAAAACTGTAAGAACGGCTGATCGGGAAACTCTTTCAGGCCGTCCGTAGGCCGTCTGGGTGCCGATGTCCTGACGTGGTATGGATCTTCAGGTAGCGTTAGATTGAACGCATATTTCACTGGGACTAGCTCGCATCCATCTGGTAGTAAATGTTTGTACGGTCGACCGTAGCCATCATGCGTATCACGGCTGGGTACATCGTCGAAGATTACTTTGCTAGTATATCGTATTGGCTTCGATGTTTTCTTGCCAAGCGTGTTACTCATTTGACGGGCAAAGGTAGTAGTTTCATCGTGACTAGGTCCGTCCTTATGAATATCGATCGCACTGTAAGTGTCGTTTATATCGCTGATATCTTCACTACCAGACTCGTAAACGGGTTGCTCTTCAGTTCGTTCGAATGCGGGGTACCCTTTCCATTTGCCGTCAATACTACGATCAGTGAGGGAAAAATCTCTGTCCCAGAGACGACGCAGTTTTCCATGGCCATCTCTAATATGCCAATCAATCCATGTGTGTTCTTGCAGCCAAGCGTGAACATCAGAGAGGCAACCATCGACCATCTGGGCTTTGTATTGAATGCCATTACTTTTCCACCCGCACCACGACCAACTGGGGAACTTAAGATCCTTGTATTTTGGTTCTTTTGAGACCTTGTCGTAGTCTAGTAGAGTTAGTAAGTCGAGTGGCTCCCACAAAAGGGCGAGGTCGAAGTGCGATGTCGGAAGCCCAAATGCAAAGGGCGCCTGCATAGTACCCTCCATCAGCTTACACATCCCACTGAAAGCTGCCAGAATATCGAGCGGTTCGTAAAGCTCGCGCATCGTGTAGAGGTGAACGCAGTGAGCATAGAACCACATGCTGCGTTGCTTGAGCTCCGTGAGCATCTGAAGAGGGGCTTGGACCAAATCCAGCGACCACCCTCGGCCTTCCGGGTCCGCAAAGATATCTTCCGACATTCCCGTAGAGCGACACTGAAAGTATATTTGGCCGCCGGTAAATATCAGGCACCGCTTCGAAAGCATGCGTTCTTGGAATGTCCAACCGCGACTGTTCCACTTCGATGTCTGGATGCTGATCTCCGGTGGCTGATGCAGAACCAGAAGCACGCCCTCGGCATAAGCTCCGATTCGTTGCTGCGGCCGTTGGTCATCGTCTAGAGCTAGCAGACCCGTCTGTGAATCGCCGTCAGCGGCACAGATCGTCAGCGTAGCGTTGCCGTATATGAGATGCATGGCTCGCGCGTTGAGATTCCACGAGTGACTACTATCCTGGACGATGCACAATGCATCGATCCAAACATACCTGATCCCCAAGTCGTGAACAAGGCGGATGCTCTGTGCGAGAGCTTTCGGTAGCTTTCGGATAGTAGCTGCGAGTCCACCAGATTTCCTTCGATTCTGAATGTTCTCAATCTTCGTCCGATAGTCCATCGCACCAGTGTCTCCCCAAACATAGCTCACAGCCGCATATGGCTCGAAATGGAGATGGCCCTCCGTCTCCCCATATGGCAAGGGGACAAGACGGTCGTTTTCGATATCGATAACGCCGAAGTACGGCTCCGTCAGCGTTTCAAGAAAAGGGTTCTCGATACCGATCTTCTGGGTGCAGCGACGGTCATGATTCGTTTCGCAGAGTCGTAAGAACTCGCGAATGAGATTCTTCTTGCTTTCCGTTGCGCCGAAGCGTCGGCCGAGGAATAGCGTCTCCCTGTTCAATTGCTTGGGATAGTCGAGATCGGAAACTGCATATTTCATTGGTGCTGCTAATACCAAGTATGCCTCGAGGGATTTAAGTGATAGGTCACTCCATGTGACTCTCAGTCGACGGGTCCGTTTTCCTCTTTGCGCGCGCCTGGTGTCGCCCGGAGCGCGCCCGTCCATTTCCCAGGTCAAATGACATACTGCATCTTTGCCAACGACGTCTTTCTCTTCTTCGATGAAACTAACTACAAGATCGCATAGGGGGCACGCTGCAGCTCGCTCTCTGATGCTTCCAAGGGTCCCAAGACGAAATCGTTCGTTAGCTGACCGCAGGGACTCGAGCGACATGCGCATCTCAGCAGGTCTATCGTCTTTGATCACGAAACTCTTGACGCTGAGATTGAGTGATGCACATCGCGTGCATGGTCGGTCGACTCTAGGCACAACTGTACTGGTTTCGGAGGTATGACTAGGTATCGACCTTTCCGTTGGTGTGTCTGGCTGTTCTGGTTCGATCGGCATTGTAGATGTGGTAGCTTCCAGTGAAGCTCTAGCTGTCGTTTGCAGGACTGGAGTTGAAGTTGGCATGCATTTTGCAGCCGCAAGGCCACCGTAAGCTCTAGGACTAGATTAGTTTTACTAAGCAATGCATGCACGGAGGAGCTGTAGAATCAGGCATAGCCGCCTTCGTTTGATGATAGGACCACGTTCGCCATTTGGAGTAATCTAGCCGCCCCGTTCAGCTTTGTCATGCCGTCGTGCATCAGCAGGAGCGGGAAACCATGCACGTCGGCACTGTTGGTGTAGAATCATGCAAGCGACATTGAATAAGGCAGGATAGCGGGTATCTACGATCAATTGCTCACCGTGCAGTCACTACAGTGCGCTGTTATGAAGCATACGTCGCTGAGGCCAAACCTTGGGCATTGTCACTAGCCGGTGAATGCGGACGAGCCACCGCGGCAGACCTGATATATCGGTCGCCCTAGGTAAAGGACTCAACTTTCCGCGGCCTTGTTGATGCGATGCTCCAGGAGGACAACACATGGAACGGGGCAACCGCGTGAAGTCACATACGCGCATCGACGCGACACAGGAGCTTATTCTAGCGGACCTAGAGAGAGCAAAATATGGAAGCCATCAGATTCTGACCGACTCCGATGCGGCAAATGGTCGACGCGATGTGATTTCAATATCCAGGAATGTGAGAGTGCCGCGGTTCGAGAGTCCTAGTTAGCCACAGCAAAACGATACAATCGAAACCTATCACGACGTCAGGCAACAACATGGTCAGCAGCGGAAGAGGGTCAAACCACAACAACAGCCTCAAAAACCCAACCCGCATCCCACTCTCCACATCAAAAGGCCATGGCAACGAGGGAAAAATCCAAGAGAGTATCTAAACACATGATTATTGGCAGACAAGTCATCCAGGAAGACAGGAAGAGACGAGCTGGTCCTATGTGATATTAGCAGCCATGAGTCCTCCGCTTCCGTGGTAAATGCCGCTGATGCATGCGCAATCGTATGTGCAATCGTATGTGAGGAGACCTGAGACCAAGTGAAAGATCTGAACAAGACCGAAGTCCTTCCACAGAACGTACCGAAGTAAGCACTCCTCCACCGCCATGTCCCGCGCCATATACAAGCTCTCGCCCATCATCCGCCTAAACAATCATGTCCGTCATCCATCGAGACCTTATCCTTTCAGTTCTCACCAAGACCTTCATCCATCATACCTCTGAACGTTCGTTCATCCCTCACGTTGATCTTGACAACGCAGCTTCCACCATCCAAGCACTGCACGTTGTACACCTTCGCCAGCATAGCCTGAAAAGCAACGCTCAAAAAGAAGAACAAACAGATGAAAGAAAGAGAGTCGTATCATACCGTCAACGCCATGCATACGTGCCAGAGGTGTGAGAGTGTGCCGAGAGTAGAAACCGTAAGAGTAAACCGAGAGAATGAGCCGTGAAGAAAACGTAAGAACCGATCAAGGCATACTGTACACATGAGTGACTGGGCATGCTCGGCAGTAGTGGCTACCGAGCACCCCACGACAGTTGTGACGTACCGTTCGGTTAAAACCTGCTGGCAGCAGCACCCCAGAGGGAGTTGTAGATCTTGTCCACGACGTAGGAAGCGCGGATGGTGCGGCTGTTGAAGGTACGACCGTTGAGACCTTGGAGAGCCTTCTCACCGCCGGAGACGGAGTCGAACTTGACGAAGACGTCACCCTCGCTGTTGGCGTCGACAGCAATGTGAACGACCTTGCCGTACTTCTTGTCACACTCGGACTTGATCTCGTGTTGGAGCTCCTTGTTCCAGTTGTCACCGTAGTTGCGCTGCTCCCTGGTGATGTGTTAGCGAATGTCACGGAAAAGATGGAAGGACTTACTCGTCAGGGTCAAAGACGTTCTCGATCTTGACGCACTTGGAAGCCATGGGAGTGGCGGGGGCCGGGGCGGGAGCCTTGCGAGTGGTGGGTACAGGCATAGCCTGACCGCCCTGCCTGGAGTCACCGGGAACGTCGCGGCGAGCGAGAGCGTCCATGAGCCTGCTGCGGTCATAAGTCTTGAAGTTGACTCCAGCGACATCAGAGTCGTCGAGGGCAGAGGCGCCGCTAACCCCACGGTCGTCCTTGCTATGGGTACGGTCGAAGACACCACCAGTACCACCAGCATAGGCACCACGGCCACCAGCACCGCTGAAGGCAGAGCCTTGGTAGGACTGAGCCTGCTGGGTGAATGTACGGAGGAGGTTCGCGGTCGATTCGGGGGTGAACTTGTCGTTGCCGAGACCAACGCGGATCTGGCGGCCAGCGAGCTCGAAACCGTTCATCTCTGCGAGAGCATTCTTAGCGTGCGAGGGGTCAACGAACCTGTGATGTGTTAGCAAATGATGTCGCAGTGAACATGGACAGACGACTTACTGAACGAAACCATATCCCTTGGAGCGGCCAGGGTTCAACTCATCGCGCTGGAGGATGACCTGCTCAAGCTCACCAAAAGGCTCGAAGATCTCCTGGAGATCCTTCTCGGTGACGCTGAAGTGGATGTTGCCGACGTAGAGACGGTGGAAGGGGGCGCCGTTGGCACCGGGTGCAGCACCGCCCTCGGAAGGACGAGCAGCACGGTTCTTCTCGGCTTCAGTAAGCTGGGCAATGATGGGGACGCCCTTCAGTTTCTGGCCAGTCAGCTCCAGTGCAAGAGGTACAGACTCTTCAGCTTCGAACTCAACGTAGCCGACGCTGGAGGGATGTTAGCATATATGTATGAGGAACGAAGAAGTGAGTACTCACCCCTTGCTACGGCCGGTAACACGGTCTTTGACGATCTGAGCTTCGACAACAGGGCCGACACGCTCGAAGAAGCTGCGCAAGTGGCGCATCTCAGCGCGCTGGGAGATCTGCTGGACGAAGATGGTGCGCTTGTCGCGATCGTCCTCGGTGACCTCTGGCTTGGGCGGAGTGTTGTTGCGACGGCTGTTGCGGCGGTCATCACCACCGTTGCGGCGACGGTCGCGGGACCTCTCGCGGTACCTGTCGTTGCCGCGGTCGCGAGGGGAGCGAGAACGCGGACGACCGCTACCGCTGTAGAAGTCGCCTCCGCGGTCACGGCCTCCACGACCTCCACGGCGGTCGCGCGAGCTGCTTCGGCGGAGCCTATCACGGTCTTCATCTGTGTCAGCACCTTTGCTAGAACGGGGACGGCTTCCGTCTCTTCGGCGGTGGTCTCTATCGCGGCTGCGACGGCGATCTCCATTGGACTCACGATGACGGTCCCCACGGTCTCGGCTCCTATCACGGCGGTCACGGCGATCTGAGTGGCGGTCGTCGCGACGGCTGTCGGTGTCGCGCGCCTCGCTGCTGGCAGTGCGCTTGCGCTCGGCGTCCTTCATCTCGACCTCGCGGGCGGTCTCCTCGAGGAGGGCCTCGACTGCGGCTTGGGTAGACATGTCGACGTCGGTGGCGGTTCCTAGCTCTCGATAAGCGTAGCTGGTGGAAGTGATGCGCGATGTCACGGCAATGGGCGATGTGTTGTTGTGATGGCGAGCTGGGGCTCAAGTATTGATTTCAATTGCGATATCGAACGGACGTAGAAATGTCACTGCTGGCGCTTGCCGAATGACCTCTTGAGCGAGATGCACTTGACAAATGGGTGCTTGATTGAAGCTTTGCTCGTGCAGCACGACGTGTTAATGGGTGGGTGAGTGGAAAGCGGAGAGGCAGGCCTGGGCGTGATAACTTGAAAAGTTGGAGAGGCCTTGGCAGGGTCCTAATAGGCAGCAGATCACGTGTTTCGGTGACTGCCGCCGTGAGCGCAACAGGAAAATGAGCAGTGACTGAAGAATGGTGAACAGAAGTGAAGTGATTGTTGGCATTACTATTATCTGAGGTAGTGAGTCATAAAGTTATCTAAAAACATCAAAGCCGCATCGACCCAAAATGGCCCTGCAGACCCGCTGAACGCCTTCTTCAATGCCGGTCTTGACAACGTGGTGACAGGTGGGTGTCTAATAACAATAGTCTATTCGTGCGTCGCCATTCAAGTGGACTTGATGACCTTGGAGGGTCCCATCTCAAGCTCGGTGCCGAAGATGCGGTCCCAGAAGCGGCTGGTGACACCGAAACCGTTTTGGTAGTCGGCGAAGTGGTGCGCAAGGTGGTACTTCTTGAGTTGCTGGTAGTACGGAGGTAGCCTTCAGTTTGTTAGCGAGGTCCTTCAAAGTGATCTATGGGTATACATACTTCTGGTGGTGGAGGAAGTAATGTGTCATGTCGTAGCAAGTGTAGCCAAAGATACCACCACAGTAGGCAGCCAGAGCGGCATACCAATTCCAGAAGATGATCGCGTGGGCGAACTTCCAGAACGGTGCCGCCAAGACAGCGAAGAGTGTAGGTGGCATGACGAGCCTGTATCTGTCCATGGGAAGGTAGTGGTGGATGCCGTGGAGCAAGAAGTGGAGGGTGATCGCGACGCGGTTATCGGGGAGATGGCTGCTTGATGTTAGTACAGACAGGTCCATATGGATGAAGAGTACTTACTCGTCCAAATGGAACAAGCCCCTGTGCAGGACGTATTCGATAATGGTCCAGAATCCCAGCCCAAAGACCCAGTACCCAGCAAGTTCCGTCGCGGAGGATAGTCCACCAAACGCAACGGCTGTTCCATACGCGACACAGGGCCACCAGAGCGATGGCACGACCCACCACGGCGTCTTGCTGAGCGGCTCCAGGAAGTTACCGAACAGCGGCGCGGAGTCGCCTCCCTTGTAGTGGCGCGGGCGATGCACCTGCTGTAGGTAAAAGTCCTTGCTGAATCCACCATTCCAGACCTGCATCAGAAGCGGCTTGCTCAGGTCCAAGAACTTGTGCTGCTTGTAGTCCTGGTTCGGATCTGTCGGTCTTGAAAGATCTTCCGCAGATGACATGCCGGTTGCTTCGTACAGCGGCTTGCCGTCCTGTTCCATGCCCTTGAGCTCCAGCTTGCCAACCTCGGAAGATGGCAGAGGCACAATATCTGCAGGATTCGAGCTCTTCACTACGCCATTCAGAAGATTTTCGGGGACCATGAAGCCCACCAAGTTCTCCTCGAGAATCTCGTATGCGGAATCGGAATGGGTGTGCGAGATCTCGTCCTTCAGAATTGCCTCTATGTCTTTGCCCGCGTATTCCAGGATGAACTCGGGGCCACCGGGATGGCCATCAAGGAAGTCGGTAACATCGTAGACCTTGGTGCCGATTGTAACATAGCAGGACTTCTCGTTGTTGTGCGCGCGCACCTCGGCGGTCGGAATCGTCGGAAGGGTGCGGCCGGGCATCGTGGTAGTTGTAGACATCAAGTCTATGTTCGGCGGTGGGTTGTTTGCGGTACGTAGGAATGGGACTGGCGAGGGTTGTTTATATGTGTCCAGCGGTGTATCTTCAAACACTGGTCTCGGCGGTGTGGTGAATAGCTGCGGTTGCGTGGCGACACTAATTCGGTGGCCGAGGAGAGAAGCTGCGGCGCAGTAAAACACAGCACGATGTAGAGAAGGAGCGTATAGGGTGGGAGGATGCGCGGTAGAGTAACAATACAAGCCGCGGGAGTGTACGGAGAGTAATGTAGCAATCAGTCAATTGTCAGGAGAGCCAAGAGATGCGCAGATCTCACCACCCGCAGCTAATGGTGGCGAGACCGGCATTCGTGCGCTTCCACCTCCGAGATGCCACCACGAAATCTCAGACCGCGAATAGGAGATGCAATTTCCCCTCGCCTGGTATTCGCCGTAGTATGCGCTGATTGGCCTCGGTCTCTTGTAGCGCTCTGCTCATGCCCATAGTCGGATCACTGATGTTCTAGTTGTCCGCTTCCGTTGTCCGAATGCTTTCGCTGCCCGGATGCTTTCGGTCGTGGTTTGCATGTCGACATCGCCTCACGCCTAACGCCCCAGGGGATGACAGGATTCCATCGCATTATTTTGCATGCACAACATTTCAATCATTCCACAATTTCTAGGTCGACGTAAAGTCCTGCCTCAATTGATATTGCCATCATGAAGGACCTGCTTAGGATCTACTGCGACACATGATCCGGCGTACCTTGGTCACGCTTTCACGTCCTTCACATGCTTCACGCGTTGCATGGCTACCAACGAGAACCCGAATGCAGCTTGCATCGTTGCGAAACTATCTGGGTGCCTGGGCCGCATTTGCATTTCTTTGTAGAGGACAGCAGCAAGACTAATCGATAAAATTGAACACCTCTACAAGGTCGACTAACGCTCAACGACCGAGACCCAGACATCTTATCAGATGCCTATCTCAGAGAATGCAACCGTCAAGCAAGCCACCAACTCATCGGCCCGTTGTTTGAAAAGCCATGGCGTGGACGCCAATGACAGGCTGTAAGGCTGTCCGTCAGCCTTGCTGGACCCTTGTCTGCCAGGGGCAGGAACACGACATTGCGTCACTGACGGATACCAAGTCGCGACTTCTTCACTGCAGCCAACAACAGCCAATCCTTGGATATGTGCCTTGCTTGCGGTGCAGGGCCCCGGCCCTTAACCTCACCACCTTTCCCAGCCTTATTCTCAGCATCCTCACAACCTTACGCTCATCTCTACCTTTGCGACGAAGCTCAGCAGATCTGCACCCTCGCATCACATATCTAGCAACCATTCCTCACCTCGAAGACCTATTCTGTGATTGCGCATGCGCCGTGCGCAGTCACACCCCATCATGTCTGCTGTTATGTCCAACAGGGATCATACCCGGTCTATAAACCGCCTCTCTATCGCACAGCTATGCACCCTCTGTCTGAGCGCGCTGCCTATGGCCGACGCCATTCATCACATGGGGCCTAATCACCACATGGCATTTAAGGCACCCTGGAAGACCAATCGGAGGAAACTGGACATCACACCCCTGCTGGTGACGAACCAGTGTCCCGAGCCCATCTGGCCTGGTATTGGAACGCAGTCCGGCACAGGTCCAGGCGAGACTGGCTTCAAGCTCGAACCCGGAGAGACGAGGAATCAGACTGTTTCAGAGGACTGGCAGGGTCGAGTCTGGGGGAGAACAAACTGCACCTTCAACGACGATGGCACTGCTGCTGCATCGGGTCGTGGAAAGGCTTGCACATCCGGCGACTGTAATGGCGCCTTGAACTGTCAAGTCGGAGTATGTCATACCCTTGCCGCCTTTCAACCGACTCCCGCTGACTCAGATACAGGGAGACGTACCCGTTTCGCTCGCCGAATTCACGTTGGACGCCGGAGACGGAAACACATACTACGACATCTCGCTTGTCGATGGCTACAATGTCCCCATGGCAATTGTCCTCCAGCCGCTGGACAACGTGACGCTCGACGACATCCCTCCGAACCTCACCAACCCGTCTTGTCAAGGCACAGACGGGCTCCTGGCTACCCAGGGCTACAACCCGTACCCGGAATTCCCCAACTTCCTCCGCACGAATACCTCGTATCCACTCTCCTTCGACCAGGACGTAGACGAGAATAAGATCTCCAAATGGTGTCCCTGGGATCTACAGCAGAGTCCTCCAGAGAAGCCTGGCGACGGCGTATATCCGTACCCTGACGACAACATCCAACGGCCACAATTTAACCCCTGCTTCTCCGCATGCGCGAAGAACAACCAGCCCAAGGACTGCTGCACAGGCGAGTACAACTCCCCAAACAAATGCGAACCGAGCGAGTATTCCAAGAACGTAAAGGCAGTCTGTCCAGATGCTTACAGCTATGGTATGTACCCCACCTACACCAGATCATTTGAGTAAGACTAACAGCCGCATCAGCATTCGACGACCAATTCTCTACCTTCATCATCCCCTCTGGCGCCGGCTTCGAAGTCGTATTTTGTCCTGGTGCGCGTTCCACAACCATCCTTGCGACAAGTCGAGATAAGATGCTGGCGTTGGCGCAGAATGGGAGGGTGGAGAGACAGACTACGATGATGATGAGCGAGCCCAGGAGCGACGAGGTCCGGAGAAGCGCTGCGTCGGAGATATCCCGACATGACGGCAGCTTGCTCGCGTTTGTCTCGGCTGTGATAGCTGCTGCTTCAGCATCGTACTTTTGGTAGCAAGGCGGTCGCACATGGTCAAAAAGGATTTGGAAGTTCCCTTATTACTGGTAGCCGAAGGTTGGATAGCTCTGGTGGTTACTGTCGTTTGATATTCGGATAGTTCTATACCCTTCGTCTTTGTACGAATTCTTCTTCAAAAGTCCCATTACATTAACGACCTGGCCGCCGAAGGCTTACTGCATGCTCACATATGCCGTCCCGGAAAGCCGGCTGCCTATTCACCCTCCGTTGTCAAAGAAGCAATCCTAAGGTTGCACGACGCCGGCACCATCCCACACCGCGTGGGGGGCTGCACCACCCGGAACGCTGCCGTCGCGCCTTCACCACCCTTCTTAACACCTCCAACTTCCACATCCGACACGGAGCGACCAGGACCGCTACCATCTCGCAACTCGCCGTCTATACCTGCACCTCGTGGCCGTTGGACGGCTGAACTGCGGCTCAAGACCGCATCTTCCGACGTCAGATCCACAAATGGTATCGCGCTAGCTACTTTGAGCGCGGAGCAAGTACTCCGTCTTCCTTTCTTGACCACGTTAAGCGCGAGATGGAGCTCAACGCGGCACTCCTTGCTCCGGAGTGGTGAAACGTCTGATGTGGTATGGCTGAGGTTTCCAGTCGTCATTCAAGAGAAAGGACGTCCCTGCCTAGGTAATTGTGCCTACCCCGCCAATTGGTAGTACCAGACAGTCACTTCCCGTGTCGGCAGAAGACTGAACAATTACCACCATCTTGAACAACAAGAACCATGGCGAAGGCACAGGCTCTCAGCGTTCACGTCTTGTCGGAAGGATGGACATTCAAGCAAGGTGATGATTCCGCTAAGGATGCGTGGATGCCAGTCAAAAAGGTCCCGACGAATGTTCACCTGGACCTGATGGACAATGACAAGTACGTCCAACATCCCAAAACCTACATGAACTTGGAAGAACTGACACGAAGACTAGAATCCCAGATCCCTTCCTGGGCTTCAATGAACTTGAAGCAGAATGGGTAGCGGACAAGACTTGGACCTACAAAGTCGAGCTGCCCAAGGTACCGGAGGCGAAGGAAGGCATCGCACATGTACTCGCATTTGACGGTCTCGACACTTTCGCCACTGTCAAGCTCAATGGAGAAACTATCCTGAAGAGCGACAACATGTTCGTCCCGCATCGACTTGATGTGACTAAGAAGCTCAGCTCCGACGGCAAGAACACTCTGGAAATCGACTTCGCTTCTGCACGTCTCGAAGCTATCAAGATCAAGGAGAAGTATCCGGATCACAAGTGGATTGGATTCAATGGCGACATGTCCAGGCTTGCTGTGAGGAAAGCCCAGTACCACTGGGGCTGGGACTGGGGACCGATCTTGAACACTTGCGGTCCGTGGCGCGAAGTGCGACTGGAGACCTATCAAGCAAGAGCCAAGGACCTGAGAGTGGACTACAAGCTTGACGATAGCCTCAAATCCGTCCAAGGAACCATTTCCGCGGCTGTTGAGGGCGACTCGGCGGATAGCGTCAGCTTTGATGTATACGATGGTGATCAACGTGTCTTCAGAGAGACTGCGAAAATAAGCGACGGCGTTGCTAAAGTGGATTTCCATGTCAGCAGTCCCAAGTTGTGGTACCCGCACGGTTATGGCGAGCAGCCTCTGTACACTGTCACTGCAACGGTCCTTGCCAATGGAACAGACGTCCATCAAACATCACGGCGAACAGGATTCCGGAAGGGCGAGCTCATCCAGGAACCGGATGCAATCGGCAAAAGCTTCTACTTCCGCGTCAATGGCGTCGATGTGTTCTGTGGCGGTTCGGATTGGATCCCCGCGGATTCATTCACTCCCCGTGTGACCGCGGAGAAATACCGTAAATGGCTGGAGATGATGGTCGATGGCTATCAAATAATGATCAGAATCTGGGGCGGCGGCATCTGGGAAGAAGACATATTCTACGAGCTCTGCGACGAACTCGGTGTCCTTGTGTGGCAAGATTTCATGTTTGGGTGCGGCAACTATCCCGCCTTTCCGGACATCTTGCAGTCAATCAAGGAAGAGTGCACTGCCAACGTCACCAGATTGCGACATCACCCATCCATCATCATCTATGCGGGGAACAATGAGGACTACCAGGTGCAGGAGTCGTATGGCTTGACGTACGATTACGAGGACAAGAACCCGGACAACTGGCTAAAGACCGATTTCCCGGCCAGGTACATATACGAAAAGGTACGTGCGTATCACATACTAGTAAATACTATTACGCTGACAGTACACTTTGGTAGCTGCTGCCCGATGTCGTTGCGGCGGAAAGCCCACATGTGCCATATCACCCAGGGTCACCATGGGGCGACGGACTCAAGACGTCCAACCCCACAGTGGGTGACATGCATCAGTGGAATGGTAACAATCTCCACATTGCCTCACATATAGTATACTAACGATGGATACAGTATGGCACGGCACACAAGAGAAGTACCAGATATTCGACACGCTCGGTGGACGCTTTAACAGCGAATTCGGCATGGAAGCCTTCCCACACATCGACACGATCAAGTACTACTGCACCGACCCCTCGCAGCTTTACCCGCAAAGCCACATGCTTGATTTCCACAACAAGGCCGACGGCCACGAGCGGCGAATAGCCACGTATCTGGTGGAAAACTTCCGGACCAAGACCGACCTAGAGGTATGTGCCGTCCGACGGTTACCCGGTTCATGGTCGGGAACTAGACCAAGTGGGCCGCAATATAGCCGGTATAGGGTACTGACAGCGAATAGTCGTTCATCCACCTTACACAGCTGTCGCAAGCCGAAGCACTAATGTTCGGCTACAGGGGCTGGAGGCGCCAGTGGGGACAGAACAGGCATTGTGGTGGTGCACTCGTCTGGCAGCTCAACGACTGCTGGCCAGTTACGTCGTGGTCCATCGTCGATTACTTCCAGCGCAAGAAACCGGCTTACTACGCCATGCGCCGCGTACTTGCCCCGATTGCTGTCGCAGTCAAAAGGGCGCATTTTGACTGGAGCGTCGTGCATGCCAGAGTGCCCAAGACGAGCGACTATGAAGTCTGGGTCGCGAGTCAGAGGCTAGAAGAAGTGGTCGCAACTGTTGAGTTGCGGTATATTAGCGTTGAGAGCGGCAAGGAGATTAAGAATAAGATCGTCAAGAAGGATATCAGGCTCGTACCGAACGGAACGACCGACGTTCTCGCTGGCACGATCGACAACCGGAACGAGGAGCCGCATGTCCTAGCCGTACGTATATGGGTCGATGGCGAAATCGTGTCGCGCGACGTCGATTGGCCGCAGCCGCTTAAGTATCTGGACTTCAAGGACCGCGGGTTGGAAGTCGTACCCCAAGGCGAGACTATCACAGTCAAGGCACAGAAGCCGACCAAGGGTCTGGTCTTTGAGGAGCGCTCAGGCGTCCTCGTTCACGACAGCGCTATAGATGTTGTTCCTGGCGATGAGCAAGTCATTAAGGTCAAGGGGCTGGGTAAGCAGGACGAGCCGTTGAGGTGGACATACTTGGGCAAAGAGTAGGGATCAGCTCGTAACTGTGGATTCGGAATGTGGAGGTTGCTTGATGAGGTGGGAAGGATGCAGCATCACACTGCTGTGGAGTATGTGGAAATGCAAAGTATACATGTAGTTAGAGGAACATGTCTTCGCGCATACTGACGCGCCAGCACTCCAAGTCCTTCATCACCACATCATTACTTGCAACATCCACCGGCCCTGCGTAAACAATTATCTCTGACGATCTAACATAAACTTTGTGAATACGGACATTATAGGCAAGGAGCGACACAGGTTACGAGTTACTGGATTACTGGATTACTCAACGGTAATACTACGCATTGTCGAGTACATACATAGAGTTTGAACCGGCGGCCTATATGTGAGGCTGCTATAGGTCCGTCGTCATGTTGGCCTGCCAAGGCCTGGATATGAAAGGCGTCTATCTTTCCAGGGTAAATTAAATGGCGTTGCTGGCGGGATGTCGCATTGGTTGGATGCGGCATGCATGGGGTAGAGGGGTGCAGGCAAATGCAACCTAGCCGCATGCTGTCACGCAAAGCCGGTTCCCAAAGTTCGCAGCGATGGTGGTGCAGTTTGCGAGTCGAGAGGCCTGGGAAGGAGCGAAGGGTTGGTGGGAAGGTGGTGGACGACTTCTCTCTCTTTCTGTGTGTTTGTGTTTGTGGTACTGGTAGAGCATACATAGCCAGTACCTACGCAGCCTTGCAAATAGCCGGTGATGCTTTCCTTCAGCGCTCTCTTAGCACTGGTCAGAGTACTGCTGCATGGGGTAGAGGGTGCAGACAGTATGCACCCTAGCCGCATGCATCACGCAAAGCCGGTTCGCAGCAACTGCGCTGTGCTCTCGGCCCAGGAAGGATCGCGACCCGGACGCTGGTATGTGGACTTTTATTTTGGATACTGAATATGCCGGCAGAAGGCCGTGGTAGCGAATACGCGCAGACCCTCTTCGTTCTTACGCCTGTAACGCGGCTTGCCTGTAATGACCGGCCTTCATAGATCGGGTGAGTGGTACCCGAAACATGGTGTTCGACGTTTGGGTCTGGAATTTAGGTTCGCAGCGCACCACCACGCGCTCCCCAGAGACACGTTCTCTAACGTAGACCCGCCATCCTTTCTCATCCGCGGACATGCGATCGAGAGTACGCGCTGCTTGATCGTGGCGGGAAGGATCCGCACTCGCTGAAACGACGTGCAGTAGTGCTGCCGCAGGCGGCCAGGTGGGAAAAAAGGGTTGCTTCATGTCCTGTCGGACGAGAAAGGCAACTGACATGCGCGATCTCTTCTGGAACGCATTTCGAAGCCGTCGGCAGCGGCACGCTCCCATCTCTCGACACCAATCTCGCTTGGCTCACCCCCTCCCCTCCCCCTCGCAAGCCCTGGAAGCAAGGCAAGACGCAATCCCTTCCCGTCCGCCCGTCTCAACGGTCGCCTGCACTTATTTTTTTCTCCTCATCTTGCCAAACTCCACCAGTCAGCCCTGCTGCATGCATCACCAGGGTGCTGTGGGCTATAATGCGGGGATTATACCCTCTTGAATAGTCCACTCTGGAAGGCTGTTTTGTCGCTCCGGCCCTGCTACTGCGACTTGCGACTAGCTTCCGCGCGCCGACTTCATACACACAAGCTTTCTGCAGGATTATGACGGCACATGCCTGGAAGCCAGACGCACCTACGTTTACGTTTTTGCCTCTGTGCACTTTCTCGTTTTTTTATCCAGGCTGCAGATGGTATGCGTTCAGCTCAAACTGCACTACCGAGCGTCTCTGATATATCAGATCCCGGTTCGTCGACGTTTTAGTTCCGAGTCTTGTTATATTGGTCCTGGGACGTACCACTGTACTTTGGACCATCGTCTTGGTTTTTCGCCTCCCTCCAGACTGACCTGTCACGACATATTTCATCGAGCGTCCTGCAGGGTCGTCTGACAACTCTGGTCTGAACTTCTTTCTCTTTCAGCTCGTGGTTGTCGAGTGCGTGGCCAGCCGACGTACCACCGAGGTCATCGCAACATGTTCCATACCTTCCAGTCGTCCGTGGGTATGCGCTCGCCCGGGATAGACAGCGACAGCGCGGGAAAACCATCACGACCACCTGGCTCACGACGGATATCCACCAGCAACGCATGTGTCGAATGCAGGAGACGCAAGATTCGGTGTGACGGTTCACAACCTTGCGGACAATGCCAATGGTATCAGCACCCTGAGGCATGTGGCTATTCGAAGCCTGCACAGCGAGTTGTGCCCAGCAGAAAGTGAGCATTCTAGAACACGGCCAGGACAATTTGGCGCTAATCAGTTTGGTAGACTAGTCGACAAGCTTTCCAACAACATCGAACAGTACAAGACCATCTTGACAAAGTTGTACGGAGTCAAGAACCTGGAATCGCTCGCTAATCTTCCGCGGGAAGAATTGCTAGAACTGGCTCTGTCATCCTCAGCAAACCACCCAACGACATCACCATCGGCGGCCGATTCGCAAGCCTTATCCGACGCCCAAGCTGGATCTGATGGAGCCGAGAGCTTGGAAGCGCTCGAGCAGGCGCCGCCTGAAGATCCTTACTGGGACGAGGCACGGAAGCACCAACTCCGTGTCCAAGGCATCTCCGACGATGTGAACGGGCTATCAATGTCGGTCGACCGCCTGTCTTCTTACGTTGGCATCTCATCAATCACAGCCGCACTAAAGGTTATCGTGCGATGCGCGCCTCAGGCACGTTCACTAATCGCACACAACAGCCAGGAGACTGCGCTACCAAGCCGTGCAGGTTCACCGCCACCGGAGCTAGCAGATAACAGACCTGATGCTCTACCGCCTCCTCAGCATGGCCAAGAACTGCTCGAGAGCTACTTCGACCGCGTACATCCTTTTTGTCCTATGATCGATGAGCGCAAGTTCTGGTCTACATTCTTATACGGTAACCGCAAGGACTCAGCATGGCTTGCACTACTCAACATGGTCTTCGCGCTGGGGTCGCTTGCCTCTCTAGCTGCAGACAACGAAGCTCACTATGTCTACTTCAATCGATCTCGGCGCCACCTGTCTCTGGAGTCGTTCGGAAGCGGCAATCTGGAAGTCCTCCAGGCTCTGGCTATCATGAGCGGATACTACATGCACTATCTCAACCGCCCAAATGAAGCGCATTCGCTGATGGGTGGGACGCTTCGCATGGCTACAGCACTTGGATTGCATCGTGAGTACTCAGAGCGGAGCGACGCGAGTAGACAGTTCATGGCCCCGGGCGAGGAAGACTCGATATCTCCTGAGATGCGCCGGCGCATCTGGTGGAGTCTGTTCTGTCTGGATTCGTGGGCTTCAACTACAACAGGACGGCCTTCGCTGGGAAGAATGGGGCCGTCAATCACAGTTTTGAGACCGGGTACGGCTGTGAACGCTGTAAGACTTACTGATGCATGTTTCAAAGCGCAATACTGACGTCACCATAGCCTCAGTGTATTCCACCACCCAATAGCCCCCAGTACATCGAGCAGCTCAAGATCCTTCCTCTAGTTCACGCCTCAGCATTCTGCCAGATCGCTACGAGGATACAGGACCGACTTGTCGAGTCGCCACTCCTTTCCTCTGCAGAGACAGCCAGCTACGACGCGCAGGTTGTAAAGTGGCACGAAGAGCTACCATCAATCCTTTCCAACCCCGATGAGCCGTGTCCAGAATTTCTCCGACGAACGCGCTTGGTCATGAAGTGGCGGTTTCAGAACATCCGCATCATCCTCCACCGCCCCATCTTGCTCACTGCTGCACTCAGACGTTCCCCATGGGTCGCCCTGAGCGCGGACGAAAAGGTCGCAGTAGGCAAATGCAGACTCATTGCCTCCAAGACCATCGAAGAGATCAGTCAAGAATGCATGCCCGACCTCATCTCAGGCTGGAATGCAGTATGGTTCTGTTTTCAAGCGTGCATGGTCCCACTCGTCTCCCTCTTCAGCGACACCAGCATACCAGAAGAAGTCGAAAATTGGAAGACCAGTATTGAAACAGCACTCACATTCTTCGAAACAGTCAAAGACTGGAGTATCGCAGCGAAAAGAAGTGGAGATGCAGTCACTCGCCTCTACGCAGCGTACAAAACGAACGTCTCTACACTATCACACCAAACCCAGCCAACTATGCCACACATCCCCCACCCTCAGCAATACCACCCACAACAACCTCATCCCCACAGCCAAACGCACACCCACTTTGCCATCCCCGGTACTTCGACCGCACCTCCCATGCTCAACACCCATGCCGCCGCTTACACGCCTCAGCACCCATCGATGCCGCAAACCCAACAACAACATCCCTCTTCCTTCGGTCACCACTACAACCCCGCAACACCTACCTGGGCCAACGCCAGCAACGATCCCACTATCCTGAACAACTTCTGGGACGACATGATGTGGGATACAAACTTACCGGACATGCTAGAGACGCCATTTGGACTGGGAAACGAATATGAGTTTGGTGGCGCGGCGCAGGATTCTGGGGCGCAGGGCGCATGTTGGATGCATGGAAACTAATCGCAACGTTGAGGAGCGTTGACGTGACGCTCCTTTACCGCAAAAGACACAGTATGCACAGCATTGGGGGCTCGGCGCATCACTGGAACGCAGATCCGATATGCAAATGCCTAGGACGACTCCATCCAGCGACATCGGGCGAGAGCGGCCTAGTCGATCGCATACCCACCCGAATATCTTCGCTCGATGCCCCTCGACTTCCGCATACGGAGACTGCACGTTGTCTACAGCCGTAGCACAAGCTGCACCAGCAATATACAACAGCCGGCACCGGCACCCGTAGACGCGGAGTATACGCGACATGGATGCTGAGACACCCTTGTACTTCGTCTCATGTATATTTGCATGGTATATCCGTGCTTCCGC
The DNA here is from genome assembly GCF_024043145.1 of Alternaria conjuncta. Lineage (NCBI taxonomy): Eukaryota > Fungi > Ascomycota > Dothideomycetes > Pleosporales > Pleosporaceae > Alternaria > Alternaria conjuncta. Next base: position 816,224 of record NW_026250102.1, on the reverse strand, counting down.
GCGCGTCTCGGGAATCCGGGAGAAAGGATGATTAACGCGGATGGCGGGTTAGAAAGAGATCGGCAGTAGGTGTATGGGAAAGGCTTCTGGAATTGCTCTGCCGAAGCCGCGGCTTTGCGTTTGTTGATCTCGTTGATCTTTATATGACCGGGTTGGAGCAGAGTGAGGCTGGCTGCCATCTTTGGGCTAGAGTGTTGAGGGCAGCGCTGCATGTGTCTATCTCTTTCCTCATTTTCACATGTCCATATCTTTTCTTCCCTTCCGCATACATCCCTCCTCCCCCTCACCTCTCTTACTCATCTCTTTACCCCTTCACCGTTCCATCACCAAGTACCGCATACGTGGTTAGACATTCCCATTCCCGTTTTCCCACTCGTTGTTATAGACCAGGGGGTGAGCATTATGATACCCCGGATTCTGGTGGTGGCTAAATAGCTAGTGGAGATGCGAGGTTGATCGCATGCACGCACGTTGGATGTAGTTAGATATAGACTTGAACACGTACGTCGCTGTTTGCCGAATGCAGAGAAGGAATGCGTGAGAGCGTTGTTGAGGTGATTTGTGAGAGTCTTAATAGAGGAGATATAGGGGGTTTGTACGAGGTGAGGTGACTTACTCCACCTTTTTGGGGTGGGAGGGCGTGTTTAGGCTAAGAGGGTGCGTGATGGGCGAAGTAGTGATTTGGAACAACTACTTTCACTGCAATGCTACGGCTGGTCGATTGAGATGGAAACTCGAACATGAGGATATGTCAATAATCTCCATCACGCGACTCACCAAGTCCATCACAACCGCAACACACCACAATCTTCACCTCACCATCAAGCCCATAGCATACACAGTTCTTGACCATCTTGGCAGCAACACCAAATGCTTAACCGACCTGTATGCTCATCGGTGAGTATGCGCAAGTCGTGGTGATATGCTGTGTGAGCTGGTGAGGTATATGCAGGGTTCACGATCCATCCATAGATGTTGAGTGTACAAGTAAGAAACGTGACGCACGTGGTTGTGTTCAACGTGGCAGGCCAGCCGAGGTGGTGAGCGGGGCGCCGATGACGGAATGGGCGCGGGTCTTATCGATAAGACACCTTGAGATGTTGTCTTGGAACGCTGCTGCGTGTGCGGGCTGGGCGCGATAGACTCCGCGCGCTAGGTTGTGGATGCATGCTTGGTAGGCAGTCGTACTTTGTACCGTGGTACGGGTGCATGGTGACAGATGATAGATGGGCCCTGGGAGTTGGGTTTGTGAGGGGATCTCGGGATGGTCTGTCGAGATACCGCAAGGCATTGAGAGGCAAGTTCGCAAACAAAGGAGTCGGGACGATTAAACAAAGTTCACCTATCACCACGCCGCGCATCTCCCCCACGTGTACGCTGGAAGCTTGGCCACAAGCGGTCGATCGCGACTATGGCGCTTGGCTGGCTTGCTTCACCGGACCTATTTCACCGCCGCCATCATTGGCATCCGTGAAAGGAGCGCGCAATTGCTTCAGTGTCCATCTGCATCCTCCCACATCAGCGTGCGAAATCGATAGAACCACCGCGACAATGTCAGAACCCGATCTGCACCGCGCCATATCTATGAAACCGCACCCGTTCCACACCCACCCGGACCGCATAGAACGCACATCAAGTCCCCACCACGCGCACCTCAGCGCCAGCAGCAGCAACAACAGCCCCAGCGCGCAACACGCCCACAGCCATGCCGACGCATCAACCCCGCGCAAGAATGATGCCAGCAGCACGGCAGTCGAAACCAATGCCCCAACACCCTCCCACGACCCCATAGCCCGCCACGTCCGCCACTACCCCGAAGGCTCAGACCTAGAATCGCAATCACCCCCCTCCTACACCCCCGACAACGACCCCTACTCCCTCTCCTCCGCCATAAAACCCGAGAGCGAACTCGCCCTCATCCGCGCCAACACGAGTCGCAAACGCGACGGCTGCGGGCCCATCACCCTCAACAAGGCCGCGACATCAGCGAAAAAGCTCGAGGAGTTTTACTCGGCCCAAAATGAAAATATAGAGAGGTTACTCAAGCCCGTGGCGGAGCATAGGGCTGCGGCCAAGGATGAGGATACGGCAAATCATCTCAAGTATAAGATTGCGGTTATTGGGAGTTTTGCTGCGAATATCATTTTGGCGGTGTTGCAGCTTTATGCGGCGGTTAGTTCGAGGAGTTTGAGCTTGTTTACGACTATGGCGGATTCGCTCTTTGACCCCTTATCCAACCTCACGTTGATAATGTGTAATCGCGCTGTTGCGAGGGTTGATGCGAGGAAGTTTCCCTCTGGGAAGGCGAGGATCGAAACGGCGGGAAATCTCTCTTTCTGCGCGCTGATGATTACCGTGTCGGTGGTCATCATCGTGGAATCTATCCGCACAGTCGCCGAACACAACGGTCCTGAGACGAACGACTTCTTCCTCCCGTCGGTTATCGCTGTCAGCATAGCGTTCGCGACCAAGTTTTCGCTATTCCTGTACTGTTGGGCGTTGAGGAACAAATACTCTCAAGTCCGCATTCTGTGGGAGGACCACAGGAACGATCTCTTCATCAACGGATTCGGTGTCTTGACCAGTGTCGGTGGATCGAAGTTGAAGTGGTGGTTGGATCCCATGGGCGCGATGATACTTTCCGTATTGATTATCTTCCTTTGGTCCAGGACGGCGTACTCAGAGTTCCAGCTTCTCATTGGAGTTACGGCTGATACTGCCATGTTGCAGCATATCACGTATATCTGTAAGTCTTCCCAGTTGGTTGGTAGAGGCAAAGGAAAAGCGGCGTTGAGGAGGTGGATGTCTTCTTCCTTCCTTCTATCCCTTGATCTACTTCTTCCACACCCTCTTCCTCCATCCAGTGTGCCGAATCGGTCACTAACATATACTCAGCGATGACACACTCCCCAACCATCCTCCAAATCGACACCGTACGCGCCTACCACAGCGGCCCGCGTCTCATCGTCGAAGTCGACATCGTCATGGACCCCGAAGCTACTCTACGCGCCACACATGATGTAGCCGAGGAACTTCAAATCAAGTTGGAGAGTCTGCCTGATGTGGAGAGGGCGTATGTGCATGTGGATTATGAGACAGATCACAGGCCTGAGCACTTCTTGAAGAAGGAATTGTAAGGAAAGATAGATGACGCATAGAGATAAGGGAAGAAGTGTTAGGGACACGGGCAAGGAAAATAACGAGTATCACGCTCTAAGTGTTGTATATATCCATCTCTCCTCTTATCTTCTTCCCATATCCGCTACCATAACTCAATTATCACAAGAACACAATCACTACATCACCACACCCCCACCACCACCAATCTACTTTCCCTTCTTCCGATACGGACTCGTCATTCCTCCCTTCAGCCTCCCACCCTGCACATTCCACTCAGCCGCACTCGCCGCTCCAGCCCTGTCCTCAGTAAGATCATAGTCGCCAAAATTCCTCTCTTTGAAATCATTCCAGCGCTCGCGAAGGGTTTTCTTCTTACGGTCTGCTCGTCGCTGAGCATCTAGATCGGTGTATTCAGACCCAAGGACTGCTGCGATGGTACTTGCGGGTGCGCCGCTGCTGCGGTGCGCATTTGAGGGTGTAGGTCGTGACAAAGGCCCTTTTTGCGGTTCTGTAGAAGAAGTGGACTGCTTATCAGGGTATCTTGGTGGCTGCGCTGATGGTTCGGCGTCGTAGTAGATTGGTGGTGTCTCGTCTGGGTCGACGTGGTTTCTGTTGACGTTGGCGTTGGTGTTGGCATCAGTCGAATCTGATTTTTCGATGCCCTGAGTGTAATCCGATCTCGCGCCCATTTTGTGCTTGGGGAGAGCGTCGCAAGTAGTCGTTGGGTTCGCAGTGTTGTCGCTGTAATGGCAGTTGCGCCAATGCTCGGCTGACGTGGGGTAGGGTGACTTGTTCATACGAGCTCCTCTTAATGCCCAGGTGGCACAGCAAGGTCAAGACTTCCACGATCAAAGACTTAACGTGCCGTAATTCCGATGTGCCACACAAATCGCCTGTTCGGATTTTTTGACTTGATAGTTGGATAAGTACTAACGAATTATGTACACAAATAGTACGAGCCACAGCGCCGCTTCTACAACTAGTCGTTGTAGTGAAATGCCTATCACCAAGGTGGCCATCATGACTACATACGAGGCCTCGAGCAACAGGAAACTATCTTCCGTAGTTCGAAATGCGTGCCTTGTTGATGTTACACAACGTCTAGCCTAACGTTGATCCACATGACATGAGTCAAGGCAGTAATTCAATACAACATCACTGATGACATCACACGAGGCACTCGCTTGGGCAGTCGTGGCTTCATGCGCGCATGCTGAGTGCCAGCCGCAAGGCCGTACAGCAATTATACCCTCAATGACCGCGTCTCTGGTCTGGCCTTCGCAGTGGTTTACATTATTCATCATAGTTTTAACCCTCCAATGAAACATCACATCATCGAAAAGCCCATATACGAATTGTTCATTTGTATCGGCGAGAAATTGTACGACCACGAGTGCCTTATCTGCTGCCGTAAAGCTGACTGTTTCAATGGGTGATACCCCTCAGCATTGTCGACTTTCGTTCATTCTGGATTCTGATAACCCTGTTTCCTCTCCTCCTTCGACCAACCCATCTCTCGCCTCACAGCGGAAGCCAGATTATCCTGCGCGGTTTGATGACCTTGATCAGTCGCCTTCCCAGCTTCTTTCATATCATACTTGGCTTCCACACGGCCAAGCCACTTGCTATAAGGGTTGTTAGCGACCACAGATCAAACTGACGACGGCGTGACTGTAGCAAGAAGCACTTACTCGGTGTTGTCATTGTTATTGTCTTTGTATCTTTTGACGTAGTCTCCTTGCCTGCTTGTCATCTTGACCGATTGGATGAATAGAGGATCGAGGTGATAGATTCTACGATTTCGCGGGAAAGACAATTGCTTTCTCGAAGACGACCGTGCCTACAACGGGCTTTGGCAGACTATATAGGTGAGCTGAATGATAAGGAACGTCGTAGCTGACGGGGTGTGGGTATGTGTCATTTGCTGATTGGGTTTCTGATTTCTGCGTACTTGACAAGATGGAGGCAGGAGAGACGAAAACAATCGCTTCGGGTTAGTCCCAGCTGGTGTGGCTTGAATTGTATCGTCGATTAGCTAACTGAAGTTATAATAGGTCGCTCTTTCCGTGCTTCGACGCCATATTGACCAGGAAGTGCTGTTTCATCCACGAATATTGAGTCCAAATCTGCAGCACTTCCCCGCTTCTTCAAAGCTGATGCTTTTGTCGCTTCTTGCTCTGTAGAAAGTCGAGGATGCACTGAGTGTGTTTCACCACATATGCAAGTAATGTTGTTAGTAAGTTAGTCATCTTCGTCTACAAGCGTCATTTATTAGCATTCATTTGCCTGAACTGCCTGCCGGAATCGAGCCACAGTTGTAACCGTCGCTAGAAATTGATGACGCAGCAATGATTACATGAGAGCGGCAGGGTCTCTTGGCGCAAGCCAAGATACCAATCGTCACATCAGTCTCGTATGAACAAGGCTGTCGCAGCCGCCACGAGGCTACACGCGACTTACTACTCTGTAATACAAGCCGCAGGCAAAGACTTTACTTTAATAGCTACTACCAATCTTAGGTCAGGTTCTAGACAGTATCACTCCATACTGACCCAAGGGTACTCAGGTAACGGATCTATCCAGTAACAGATGAAGCCGGCGTACCCTTACCAGCCAACCTCTTACTCCTCCTCGTCACCTGCTGCTCACCCTCCTCCACATCCGCAACACAACTCGGCGGATCCTTCCTCCTAAACTCCCTACTCCCAGACACAGGTTGTGCATTAAAACTCGCAGTCCTCCCAGACGCCCACGGCCCACTTTCAAACGTCGAACTCTGCCTCCGATACTTCGCATTATTACCAATAAGCGCATCAACAGCCTCCTCATCCATACACACATCATCCATGCCCTCGATCGAAAACTCATCGAGATCTAGATTAGACCAAGACGGATCGTTGTTGGCTGGAAAGAAAGCGCTGAGGCTCTGTTTGCGGTCGTCGAAGGGGACAGCGGGAGCGTAGTTGGCCATGAAATCGCTAGACGGGGGAGGAGCGGCGGATTGGACAGGGAGGTCGGCGGGCTCGGAGTAGTTGATGCGCTGTTTTTTGCGGAGACCGGCGCGGGAACCTTGACGGGGTTTGGTACCGTTGATAATCTTTTCGAAGGAGTCTGAGTCCTCGGAGTCGGAGAGGGCGGTTATACGTCCTGTGGACTGTGCCGTAGACGTGCGTTTGAGTGCTGGACGCTCGTCATCAGATGAGTCGCTATCGTTAGCTTCCTGCTTCTTAGACCGCGAACGCTTCCGCGAAGGCGTCTGTCTTTCATCATCTGAATCTGCGAAAGTGATGGTCCGACGTGGTGTTTTGCGCTTACCACCGATACCCGCTTCGTCTTCTTTGATGAATTCATCTCGCTTCTTCTCCATTTCAGCGATGCGCTGGTTGATCTCCGGATGAAGGATATCGTAATAGGCTGAGTAGTCGAACTCCTTCTTTGATCCTTCTCGCTTATAGTCTATATAGACATCCATTTTCTCGATCTTCTTGTCGACGAGCTTGACTTCCATGTCACCGCGGTGAACGGGGAAAGAACCGGGGCGGATCTTGCGTTGAAGGATGAACTGTTTCATCTGTGACTTTGCGCGGTGCTTCATGTTCATGCCGTAGAGCGCGTAGATGAGCGTACGTTCGTGAGGCTTAGGATGACCGCCCTTGTAGTGTTCATGGACGGGGTAGTCAGAGAACTCGTGAGTATCACCTAATCGGCCTTTGCTAGCAGCTTCAATGAACTTGCTAGCTAACGCCGCTTCGTAATGATGTTTCGAGCCGAACGCGGATGCGAAGTGACCTTTTGGCTCTTTCTCCATGCCTACACGCTGATCAACCTTGACGTTAGCTACCTGGCAGATGTAGGCAAAGTCTAGGAAGCGCTCCATACAGTATAGATGAGCAAAGCCCACGCAGTCATATGGATCAACAACACCAGTACCATAGGTTCGGTGCTTTTCATCGAATGCGACGCGGTAGTTGCCGACTTCAGCTGTGCCTTTGCCGGTGTACACACGCATTGGGCAAGCGTCAAAGCGACAGTGGCTGTGGGATGCAGAAGCATAGCGGCGGGCGGAGTCTGAAGCTACAGGCTGGATCCAGATGCGCAGATTATCGCCGGGATACTGGGTAATGTACTCATGAATCTCGCGGGCAGTCATGGTACGCTTCTTGAACTCGTGCATGCCGTTGTTTTGACTGTACTCAAACTTGAAACCGGATGATGATGACCAGTTGCCGTGAGGAAGAGGCTTGGTCTTGTACTTGCGGCCTTCTTCTGCGTGTTGATTGATACGAGCGGTACGCGTAGTCTCGCCCCTAGTTGTGTTGTTAACGCGAACCCAGGGCTTGTCGTCACACTTCTTTGGCTTTTCCCCAGCTCGCACGACAGCTACTTTGACCGGTTTGCTGACTGAGCTCGCGCAGGAAACGTTAGAATCGTGACGGGTATCTACTGATGATCGGGTTCGATGTGTAAGCTGCCTGGGAGGTTGCTTGGCGACATAAGCGTCATCATCAGATCCGAAGCCAGACTGCGTACGTTTACGTTTGGGTAATTGTGGTGCGGGCCGACTGGATTGGCGAGAGCTTGAGGGGAAGGTCTTGTTGAATTGGTGTGATCCATTATACTGTTCGGTAGGCATCGCCACGTATCCAGTGTGCTGTTGCGGATACGGCTGTTGTGTTGGTTGGTAGTACGGCTGAACAGGGTATATCGAAGTGAATGGGTCAGGATACGTCTGTGAAGGCTGGGCAGCAACAGGATACTGCGACATGTCCTGCATGAACGCGTTGCCACCCGGAAACGCGGAGAAGCCGGGAGTGGTGTCTAAGAACTGAGATGGGACCTGGAAGTTAGTATCCCAGAGACCAAGATCCTGCGAGAAGTCATAGGTAGGGTCAGTAGGCTGGTAGCCATGCTGCTCTACGGGAACCAAATCGGTCGACACTTGTCCAACCTCATTCTGGTTGACCAACTGGTGTAACTGATCAATGGTCTTATCTTGCACAGGCGCAGATACAAATCCTTGACCAGTGTGGTTTTCTTGAGAGGGGTCACCGAGTTGGAATGCACCTGCGTCGACCCCGTTCAAAGGCACCTCATCCATGGGCACATCAAGGCCATTATTAGGTATCCAGTCGAAGTCTAGACCGAACATATCATCGTTGCAGTCTTCGTTGAGATTGAACTGCGCCAAGTCAAACTCGCCGAGAAGGCAAGGATCGATTGTACTGGGTAGACCAAGCACAGCGCCGGAACCGATTCCTGATATAGTATGAGCATGACCTGTTCGTAGATGAGTATCTGTTATCGAATCGGGCTGACGAGCGTGAAGCGTTGGAAGTCCTGACTGTAAGTCGTATTGGGTGTATGCGTTCGTGGGTTGATCCTTGTGTGACCTCGGAGAGATTGGCGAGATGCGTGAAACGGTAGATGGATACATAGCTTGAGCGATCTGATAGGTTCACGGCGTACGGGACGCACAGATAACACGGCTCACATCGTATATATATGAGAGCTCACGAGATTCTTTCATCGAGTCTTGTGAGGTTACAGATTTGAATTGGACAAAGGAATGTCGAGTGTGAGTATACTATGGTATGCATCATTGTGCTGAGCTACAAAGCGGTCTTGAAAGGGTGGCCAGGCGGTGAATTGCCAGCATTGTTCGAGTTGCTCTATCAATTGAAGAACAACCCCACTCATCGTCGTGGCGATGGCTTACTTCAAGCAGATGTGGTGTTGAACAAGACTTCGGACCGCCTGGTAATGTGGAAAAGTGGATCGCATGAACCGGTAACTGCTCTTTGTTAGCCAATGAGCTCTCTAATATGGACGTAGAGAAGCAGGTAGCCAAAGAAGGTGATCAGATTATATAAAGCAAAGTTTTCGACACAATTTTTACGAACAGGTCTGTGAATTTTGTCTTTTTTTCATCATGAAAGGGGAGGGTGTAGGAATGATGGAACTTACCAATTGCTGGGTTAGTCTCGCGCTGCACTAGAAGTGAGCATGTGCGAAGTAGAGCCTGTAGAGCCATGTCGCGCGCTGCGGCGCGCTGAGAGCCTAGATTAAAGGCACATGCGTGTTGAACATCCCTTTGACAACTTTGCACATTATAACCATGGAAATCCAAGATCATAGTGTTCAAAGTTGTCCCCTGGATGCTGGCCGCGCATATGAAGTAAAAGTTGAGGCGCTGCAGCTCGAAGACAAAGAAGAAAACTTTTGCCGAGGCGCTAGGGTCGGAGTATCAGTGCCGCCGAGATCCCGGACCATCTTCAACCACACGGGCCTTCCCGCCTTGACACCTGTGGCCACAATTGTGGGCCTGACGAACACCGAGTGACGTTCGCCTCAGGTATCCACGGGTTCGGTTCTATCCTAATGTTGGGACGATCAAACATGCGTGCCGCATCTGCACGTGAGTCGTTTGGGGATGTTCCCTTCTGCACCAGGCCCACGCGAAACACGCCTCACGCGCCCTCGTCAAACACGGACTGTTTAGTCAAACATGAAAGCTTTCGAGAACACGAACCTATCGCATCTGGGAGAGCAGATTGATACACCGTCAAAACTACACTCCGCTGTCAATCATACCATAATTCCAGATTTCTATAACATCGAGCGCGTTTCCTTATTGTCATGTGGAGAACGAGTCGTCGAGGCTCTTTGTATCGAAACTTGTGTTTCTGATGGGTCAACTCCAGACCTTTACGGACCGTACTACCTCCTGGCATATTCAGTAGTGCAGCCCTTCCATCGGCAAGGCCGAGTATTCACAGGCATATCCATACTCTGATACCGTACGACTTCGCAATCCGACGAGGCTTTCTTTCATAGCGTCATCGATGAGGCCAGCTTCCCCAGCCAGCGTACATGACCTCGGTGCTCATGCCCACCCGCGGGATGTGGAAGCAGTGTTTCAAGATCGACGAGCCTCTCGAGATACCATGACCATGACAACAGGGGCTCCCACGCATCAAACAATCTTCGGACTGCCGAGAACAATGTGGCGGGATCTGATCCGCATGGGTTACATTACTAAACACTAAACATCTGGGGTGCTTGAGCTGCGACATCCAGGTCATTCACAAACCGTTCGGGTTACCACCTACGTCAGTAACCAATCGGCGAAGGCTTGCAGAATAACAAAGTTCATGACCCATACCACACACCCGATCCCTCAACATGCATGCAACGCGTACTACCGGGATGTTTCCTACCGCGGTCATCGTGGTCAAGGCCATGCGTTCATAATGCCCGACTACCGCTACCTGCAGCTCGGATCCTTCACCGTCGTGCTACTTCTCGACTGCTAATCTTCCGCCAGTGCGTGGTTGGTCCTTTTCCGATTCCGGACCTTATATCTTTACATCAATGTTAATTTCCTTCTAAACTATGGCAAGCGAAAAGCTTATGGAGCTGGTGCTCCTGGGTCGAATCACCTTCTATGGTATAATAACACTTATCATCTTGAGCTATGTTACAGTCGGTTTGCGGTTATGGGTGCGGTATCGCATCACGAGATCTCCAGGTTGGGACGACGCTGCTATGGTGGCCTCACTTTTACTGTTTACTTGCTATTGCGCTTTCGTAATGGCCATCACCTTTCGGAGCATGGACCGAAAACTCTTCGGCGAAGAGGACATCCACGTAACTTTAATTGTGAGTATGCCTCCAGCTTGGTCATCATGCAGAATACTAATCAAACCGTAGTTTATTCAACTTTCCGAAGTCTTTTACGTCCTCACGACGAGCTTCCTCAAAGTCTCGCTAGGTCTCTTCTTCCTGAGGGTCCTTACAAAAAGATGGCAAAGACATCTATTCCACGTCGTTCTCGTTATCAGCGCAACATACGGCCTCTACTACGTCCTGATCATCATTTTCCATTGCGGCGACCCAACACGCCTCGCCGACAACCTGCGATCACCGTCATCGCCCAACTGCTTACCATCTGTTCTTGTTCTCACCTCCGGGTATCTCTACGGCATCATCAACGTAATCGCTGACTGGACGTTCGTATTGATACCGATCTCCGTCCTACTGGATAGTGACCTCGATCGAAGGAGTAAGATCAGCGTTAGCATGGTTATGGCGTTGGGTGCAGTGGGCAGTGTGAGCTCGATCCTCAGGATGGTCTACCTGAAGGGACTGGGCTACAATGGACCAGGTTTACATAGTGCGTCTTTCTTCTTCATCTGCATGTCACCATTCGAGCATGTACTAACAACTGTCTAGTCGATGCCGTCAAAGCAACAATATGGGCGACCGCCGAGCCGGGCACAGGCATAATCGCCGCCTCAATCGCCATCCTTCGCCCGCTCTTCCGCAAAATCGCTTCGGATGTTCGGTCAAAGGCGTCTTCTTACTCCAACTCACGCAAAGGGTCCCTACAGCCCGACGACTCCATTGCGTTGAGGAGCCAAGACATGGTCGCGCAGGAGATGAAGAACAACAAGAAGCACAGCGTATACAGAGTCAGCGAGGATCTAGATCCGTGGAGTCCGACGATCGTTGCCACGGCGGATGTGCAAAGGATGATTGTAGTGAAGGGGAGGATGAGTCCAGCCCCAGGTGCACCACCAACGAGGCACGATAATATGATATAATGCATTGAACTGCGATTACACGTATAGAAGATTATAAAAGTTTCACAGAAGACCCAGGAGGACTCAATGTGCTGTCAGTAATTCAAATTATTACTTTATGATTAAGACCAGCCTACCTCCTCGGCCCCAGATGTGTTGTCGTCTTGGACTATCGTCGATTCAATGTGGTATCCCAACCTGCAATCGATCTCTTGTCAGCTGACCAGACAAGGGCGTATGGCTCAACAAATGCCTCTCGACTATTGATGAATGTCGCGGCGCTCATCACTACCTCGGCGCGCTGATGGAGTGGTGGAGCAGGGCTAACGGATGACGTGCCGAAAAAGGCAAAGGCGGGAGTGCGGCCCCAGGAACAGCGGAACATGGCGAGTTTGGAGCTTGGAATTGGTTATCCCAAGGTCACCAACCATGACATAACTACCCACCTAACCGCGCCATGCGTCCTTCGCAGCAAGAGACGACATGTGGAAACCGAACCTCCACGCCCGAAGAGGCACGATAGGACACCGAGTCGCCTGTATCTGCGCCCGCGCCCCCAGGCTGCCCCCGACCTACCACCACCCCCGCCAGCGACGCTGCTTCCACGAATACTTCATAACCCACATACCCTCGACGTCGCTGCATCCTGACTCGCGAGTCACCCAGCCTGCGCTGCACCACAAGCTCCCGCGCGACAAGAGCACGCCGTACAATGCGGACAAGTCGGGGCGGTCGCCGGCTGCCGTCGTGGGCACGTCGCGCGAGATGACCGTCGTCCGCATACCATTGAAGAGCGCGAAACACCATTTCGGCGTCTCCTTGTCGCGGGGGTCGCGGCCATACAACGAAGATGCGTTCCAGGCGGGCACCATTGACCTCCCCGCTTTTGCACGGCGGCGCCCCATCTCTCTGAGCAGAAAGGGACAGAGCGCGGACACCGAGGTCACACCCGACGTAGGCGCGAGTGGAGATCCACAGGTTTTCTACTTTGGCGTCTTCGATGGCCATGGCGGCGCTGAGTGCTCCGGCTTCCTGAGGGAGCAGCTGCACGACTACCTGGAGAAGGCGACCAAGCAGTTTGAGCTCACGAGCAGCCTCGCACGGGAAAGAACCGAGACCCAGTCTGGCAACCCAAAGGCCAAGGGCGAGGCTTCTTCTGGCGACCGAAGGCAGAGGGACAAGGAGAGCCTGAATGCTATAGAAACGCATACGCCACCGGGCACAACAGCTATGAAGCCGCCACAGCCTGGAAGCAAAGACCAGCTGCCAACCGCCGGCTCCAAATCCATGGACGGTCCAATCGAAGGCGTTGCCCCAGTGCGACAGTCAGACAGCGTACGGAAAGCTGAAGAGCTCGAGCAGCAGCTAGTCAAGCAATGGAAGGAGCTCGTAGGCGGATACTTCAGACGCTTCAAGCCCGAGTACTTCTCCATGTCCGCAGGCGGACGCGGCCATCCTGCTGAGAAAGAAGTCATTGAGAAGCGCCACACCAGCAATCCAACAATACCCGAAGACGTCAAAGAAGGCATCGGAATCGAGACCGTCCTCGAATACGCCTTCCTAAAAGCCGACTACGACTTCGTCGCCGCCCAAGTCGGCAAAAAGGAAGAAGACCCCGTCCGCGCAGACAAAGCTCTAAACGACGACGATATCCTCGGGCAGCCATCACGCCAAACCAGCACAAACATCGGCGGCACGAATCGCTTCAAAGGCGGCAGCACATGTAGCGTAGCCCTCATCTCGACGCCCACGCCCTCACCCTTCTGGCATCCTTCCTCGCCATCTTCCCTCATAACCGCTCATGTCGGCGATACTAGGATACTTCTCTGCAACACAGCCACCGGCCTCGCCGTACCCCTAACATCGAACCACCACCCCTCCCTCCCCGAAGAAGCAACCCGCCTCCGCCGCTTCGCCGCTTCCTTCGTCACCGACTCCTTCGGCGAAGAACGCATGTCCGGTCTCGCAAACACCCGTTCTTTCGGCGACATGGCACACAAACGGGTGGGCGTAAGCGCAGAACCCGAAATCCGCCGTATAGAACTCTCGCCCGCGGAATACTCCTTCCTTATCTTGTGTTCAGATGGTGTGTCGGGTCATTTGTCAGACCAGGAGATTGTGGACATTGTTAAAGAGGCCAAGACGCCGGAGCAGGCGGCGAGGGATGTCGTGGCTTTTGCGACCGAGACGAGTACGGGGAGTGAGGGGGCGGATAATGCGACGGGCTTGGTTGTTAGGTTGGGGGGTTGGGAGAGGAGGGGCGAGGGGGGTTTGGGGAGTCTGGGGACGAAGGAGATGAGGGATTGGAGGAGGCAGGAGGCGAACGATCCAAGGGCTAGTGGGAGGATGTGATCTACTGCTTTAGGAGAAGGGGTTCGTTTCTGTTGGTGAGACTGCAGTGCATTAAGATGTTTATTGACACATAGTGGGTGCGTTGGATGCATTGTATATAGGACTACCATAATGATCCTCGTACTACTACTACTGCGTCTATTCCAGCTTGTCTGACTTCAATATGTGAGTGTGCAGGCTACCTTTTTCCCACGAGATATTGAGGTTAGTACGGGCTTGATCCTCGTGTGAAGGAGCTTGTCTATAGTCAGATCCATCATGTGCTAAAAGTAGACATTGTGTCTACCGTCGTAGTGTGGGACGCGATGCAGTGTATTTTTCTTCCTCGCAGATTGTAGACATACGGTACTGGTCAGGGGACATAGTTCAAGCCTAGTTAAACCCTCTTCCAGTAGCACTAAAGGGCATCCGCCAGATAGGACTGGTAAGAGCAAATCTGCCTCCTCGAAAGATGAACAGTCGGACATGTGAGCATATGAATCTTGGCACGAACTCGTCCATGAGCCTATTCCCAAGTAAAGAGTCGTGCCCGTGATCTTCTCTAGGCGTCCAGATGTAGGTTCAGCTGTAGGCTGCCGTCGCTACCGACTATTTAAAGCCATACACGATGTAGGCTGCCGATGACTGGGAACCTCCAAGATAATGATGTTCGCGGACTAGAGTTTTGCATCGATGCGATTCGTCATAATGCGCGTGTATCGTCCAATAGCCTCGAGGTGATTGACGGGCTGCAGGTAGACGCTTGGCTTGGCTTCCAGACAGAACCACGGCGACGCGATGTAACAGTATGAAGAACTCAAGGTGCACAACGACTAGGCTGGATGTCATAACTCTATGCAGTGTCTGTGCAGGACGGTAGGACCCTCGTTCAGTGTCATGGCTCTCACAGGGCTGCATGCGGGAGGGCGAGCTCAATCTGGGGGGGAAAGCACGATGCGCAAGCGAGCCAATGCGCCGTTGCCAGGCGGGCGCCGCTCCTTCCTCCAACGAACCCATCGACGGTGCCTGAAGCAGCGGAAGAATAAATTTCTCACCTCACCCTCGCCCTCACGACGCCGTCTCACTGTCAAACGCCGTGTTTGCCTGTTGCTTGCTGCTCTTTGACTGGCTGCCCTTACGCCCGTCTCCTTGCACCAAAGTCCGCACTGTTAGTGGGGCAGACCCTTTAGGAGGAAAACAACACGTGAACTAGGCCTGTCTACGCTCGACCTTCTTTCGCTTCAAATTCCCTCCCTACGACGGACGCCCTCCGCAACCTCACCACGACCTGCCTTCCTGCCGCACCACCTTCTGCTTCTCCCGCCACCGCGGCCCTTTAATTCTTCCCACCGCCAGATACCCCGCCTGAATCTTTGAAGCACCCTTCAGCAGTTATGGATATCAACCAGGTGTTGGAGGGGACCTACTCCGCCGGTATGCTGCCTTTGCTGAGACCCGCACTTTTCTAGAAGCTCGACTGACCCTCCTGCAGACGCTAGCATCCGTAACAACGCCGAGCAACAGCTCATCCAGGCTGCCGACAACAACTTTGTAAGTCTCCCCGCAGCCAGAAGGCTGCATGCCCCCCGAGACATAGCCAGAACATATCCACTAACACGTCTACCACCAGCCTCAATACCTCACCGTCCTCGGCGGCGAACTCGCAAATGAACAAGCCGCGCCCCAGATCCGACAGGCCGCCGCCCTGGCCCTGAAGAACGCCTTCACCGCTCGCGAGTATGCCCGGTTACGTCAGGTCCAAGAACGATGGCTCAACCTCGACACCCAGATCAAGCAGCAGGTCAAGGACATGGCCCTGCGGACTCTGGCCACACCCAACAAGAATGTAGGCTCCGCCGCCGCACAGTTCATCGCCTCCGTGGCTGCTATCGAGATACCCCGCAATCAATGGCCGGAGCTCATGACCTCGCTCGTCGAGAGTGTCGGTCAAGGCAGCGACGCCCAAAAGCAATCTTCGCTTACCACAATCGGTTTCGTGTGTGACACAGACGACGTAGAGTTGAGGGACGCGCTAGCACAGCACTCCAACGCCATCCTTACGGCTGTCGTCCAGGGTGCCCGCAAGGAGGAGGCCAACAACGACGTCCGTGTAGCCGCCATCAACGCGCTCAGCGACTCGATCGAGTTCGTCCGCTCCAACTTCGACAATGAGGGCGAGCGCAACTACATCATGCAGGTCATCTGCGAAGCCACACAAGCGGACGATAGCCGCATTCAGCAGGGTTCGTACGGATGTCTCAACCGCATCATGGGTCTGTACTACGACAAGATGCGCTTCTACATGGAGAAGGCGCTATTCGGTCTTACCATCCAGGGCATGAAGAGCGAGGAAGAGGATGTCGCCAAGCTGGCTGTCGAGTTCTGGTGCACCGTCTGCGAGGAGGAAATCGCCATCGAGGACGACAACTCCCAGGCTCAAGCCGAGGGCTCCACCGAGCTCCGCGAATACTTCAACTTTGCCCGAGTTGCCACACAAGAGGTCGTCCCAGTGCTTCTCGAGCTTCTTGCAAAGCAAGACGAGGATGCCGACGACAACGAGTACAACACTTCCCGCGCCGCATACCAATGTTTGCAGCTCTGGGCACAGTGTGTCGGTAGCGGTGTTATGCCTCCAGTTCTTGCTTTCATCGAGAAGTATATCCGCTCAGAAGACTGGCACTACCGTGATGCGTCCGTCTCCGCCTTCGGTGCCATCATGGAGGGTCCCGAGGAGAGTGTGCTAGACCCAATTGTCAAGCAAGCTCTGCCTACTTTGATCGGAATGATGGACGACCAGAATATCCACGTCAAGGACTCCGCCGCATACGCCTTGGGCCGCATCTGCGAGGCTGTTCCCAGCGCACTCGACGCACAGCAGCACCTGCCTCCCCTAATTGGAGCTCTCTTCAACGGTCTCGCCAGCAACCCTAAGATGGCCGCATCGTGCTGTTGGTCGCTGATGAACTTGGCCGACAGGTTCGCTGGAGAGCCCGGTTGCACAACCAACCCATTGTCGCCCCACTTCGCCCAGAGCGTGCAGAGCCTCTTGCAAGTCACCGAGCGCGCTGATGCCGACAACACTCTCCGCACAGCCGCGTACGAAGTACTCAACTCCTTCGTTAACAACGCCGCCGGTGACAGCGTTCCTCTGGTCAATGAGCTCGCCAACGTCATTCTGGAGCGTCTCGAGAAGTCCATGGCACTTCAATCGCAGGTCGTTAACGTCGAGGACAAGCTGACTCTCGAAGAGATGCAGACCAGCTTGGCCAGTGTCATCATGGCCATCATCCAGCGCATGGAGAGCGACATCAGGCCCCAGGCCGACCGTATCATGCAGGCGCTGCTGAGTCTGCTTTCATCTCTGCCTCCCAAGTCTAGTGTTCCAGACACTGTCTTTGCCGCCATTGGTTCGATCGCGACGGCTCTCGAGGAGGACTTCCAGAAGTACATGGAGGCTTTCTCGCCATTCCTATACAATGCTCTTAACAACCAGGAAGAGCCCGCGCTCTGCTCCATGGCCATTGGTCTGGTTTCTGACATCACCCGATCTTTGGGCGAGAACGTCCAGCCATTCTGCGATGCGTTCATGAACTCGCTTCTCCACAACCTCCGCAGCCCTCAACTTGGCAACCAGCTCAAGCCAGCTATCCTGCAATGCTTCGGTGATATCGCCCACGCCATCCACGGTGCATTCGAGACTTACCTGACTGTTGTTGCCCAAGTACTTCAACAAGCTGGACAAGTCACATTGACCACCGAGGGTAACTACGAGATGATTGACTACATCACCTCCCTTCGTGAGGGTATCATGGATGCATGGGACGGATGTATCGTTGCCATGAAGAGCAGCAACAAGAGTGAGTTTTGTAATCCAAGACGTTGATCACACACTAACAGTTCCAGCTCAACTTATCGTCCCATACCTTGACTCCATCTTCGACCTTCTCCGCACTATCCAAGCAGACAGCAACCGCACCGAGGCTCTCCTCCGATCATCGTGTGGTGTTATCGGGTATGTACAGGCGTCCCTTTTTCAATACATCTCACTAACATTATCTAGTGACCTCGCGGATGCGTTCCCAGCTGGTGACTTCCGGGAGTACTTCCGTCACGAGTTCCTCACCGCAATGGCGAGGGAGACACGCGCCAACCAAGACTTCAGTGGTCGAACCCGAGACACTGCTCGATGGGCACGTGAACAGATCAAGCGTCAAGTCGGTACGTCGCTCGGCTACAACCCCTACCTCCGCCCCGCTCCTCTCTAGTGAAATCGACATCCCCACCTTATATATATACTCCAGCCCACTGACTTCCCCTTCTCAGGCGGCAACCAAGGCGTAATGGCCTGATTGCCTTGATACCCCTTCCCTCCCCCCAGCACTGCTTGAACCTTGTGTTGGCCAAGATGTTGGATAACCTCTCTGGAGGTACCGTCTAGCATGTGGCTAAAACATAGGTTCTAGCTCCCCCTCGCGTATCCCAGCACCTCGAAGCACAGTACGGAGCCCATCCGTTCGAAGAATGTCGTCGCGCACGGGACTTCGCTCCCCCGGAGTCATCGGTCTACGTCCCTCGCACTTACCCGGAAATCCTTGATAGAGCAGCGTCGTCGCATGCGTCCCAATTCGGAGGAGGCGGAGTCGCCTCGCCGCAAAACGGTCGTCTCGCTGCAGCATTTGGGTATTGGGAACTGGTTAATGGTGTCTCAACCTATCGTCCACCCGCGGAAAAGACTCCAGGTGGCTGCGGTCATCCCGAATATGCCTAAAGTCGACACGAAACGTATCCAGCACCCCGACCCCGCGACTCCCGACCCCAGCACCAATGCGCATCCCCCCGTCGAACCCGAATCGCACAGCACCCTCTCCAACCCAATCATGTAGCACCAAAAGTCTTGTAAGGCAAAGCAAAAGCTGTTATAGCTTTTCTTCTTGCCAAGGAGAATAATAGATTCATTCCCATCCACCCCTTTTTTGTACACTCACTTCTTCCTTTTCCACCTTCGGGGCCTTCGGGGCTTCAACTTCCCAATCATAACATTGGAACTAGGCGTTTATACCACTTTGACTACTTTGATGTTTGAAGTGGTTTGTTTCTGTGGAATGGGTATATTTGCTGGTGGTTTATAGTTGTAATGATTACTGCGTAGACTTGATGCTGGTGTGTTTGCTGTGATGGAGTGTTGATGATGTGGTGATATGTGTTGTTCTGTCGTGATGTCGATAAGATGACGGTGTCACGAACAAGTGTGAAGAGTGAAGACCCATCATGTGAAGAGCCCTTCATCCCAACGCAACGTATCTTCCCTTCCCTATCTCTATCATCTCA
The DNA here is from genome assembly GCF_024043145.1 of Alternaria conjuncta. Lineage (NCBI taxonomy): Eukaryota > Fungi > Ascomycota > Dothideomycetes > Pleosporales > Pleosporaceae > Alternaria > Alternaria conjuncta. The sequence goes on along the minus strand of NW_026250102.1, from coordinate 796,863 downwards.
CCGTCGCTTACTATCACTACTAAGCTAACACATACTTCTGCATAAATACAGACAAAACAGCTCGCAAGCCGCTACCGCGCATCTACGCACACACTCATACATCCATCTCTCTCACTAACTAACACATGGTTCGAGACTACTGGCAAAATTCATGGTTCAAATGCTAAAACAACATACAACAGCTGACAGTCAGCTCGGGCGGCTGGACAACCCGAAGGCCAAACCAACAAGCCTCGAGGTTTCGATGCGGACAGCCATGACGCCCTACAATACATATCTAAAATACATATTCTCGCCATCTGTCAAATCCATAAACGCCAACTTATCCCTCTCACCCTCATCCACGCTCATCACCTCCCTCTTCGCATTCTCCCTCTTGAGATGCACATAAAGTGCTACGGCCGACGCAATTGTAATACAATAACAGATGATCAAACCTGTCCATAACCTAGGATAATGTTGCCCCTTTTCCTGACTCCTGATCAACAGCGGACCGACGATGTTTCCCACACAGTACGCAACGAAGACTGTACCGGCCATGGCGCTCTTCTTCGTTGCGCCGCTGACGTTGGACATGGCTATGACGATTGTCTGGCTAACGACTGCGCCAAAGGTACCGATTATTGAGTATCCCGCAACGGGCGTAGGCGCGTGATACGTCCAGGAAGACTTCCAGATCATGGCACAGCCGGCGATGACGGGGAGGCAGTTTACGATGAGGAGAATGATTCGTATGTTGGGTATGCGCGAAGACAACCATCCGCAGAGGAGGATAGTAACGAGGCAGATGAGACCGAGCGGGAACTGCCAGAGTATGGATGCGAGAGGCGACCAGCCGAATGTGTTTACGATGAGTGGGCCGAAACCAGAAACTGCGCCGTTGACGGTGTATGCGCTACCCATGAGTAGGAACACGAGGTAGAACTTCACATCCGTAACGCATTCCCTCAGCTGATACATCTTGATCTTCTGACACCGCACACCCGTCGCACCCTTCCTCAGTCGCTCAACAGCGACGACACGTTCGCTCTTCGTCAGGAACCAGGCTTCGGCGCATGAATTTGGGACGAAGAAGCAGAAACATCCGAAGAGAAAGGTTAGACAGCCAGCGAGGAGGTAGATGTACTGCCAGCGTCTTAGCGCGCCGGACGTGATTTGTGCAAACCCGTAGTTCAACGCGCCGCCGATGATAGTGAAGAGGCCCGTGCTACTAAACCACCAAGACTGGCGAACGGACTGTTCGCGCTGCGTATAGTAGCTGCTTACTATTGTCATGAACCCCGTTGGGATGATACTTTCTACGAAACCCAGGAAGAATCTCTGGACATACAATCCCCTGTAGTCTGTAACAGCGGCTGTCAACATGCAGATGAGACTCCAAAGTAGCACAACTGCGCCAAGGATACGGCCTAGGTTGAAACGCTGAAGGGCGAATGTTAGGGGATAGAGTCCTGCGAGCATGCCGAAGTAAAATAATGAGGTGGCCCATGAGAGACGTGTCGTGGAAACTACTGCTGGGGAAGTCGGTGTAGCGGGAGAGAGGGTTTGGGTTAGATGAAGGTCGGTTGTCATGCCGAAGAGGGCGGCAGAGCCGAGGATGGCTTTGTCGTAGTACACTAGACCGTAGCCTGAGCTTCGCTGTTAGATGGGGATCATGTGGTATTCATGATGATGAGAGATGGATGGTATGGACGAGGTTGGTAGGATTGACGTACCCACGATCATGGCGGGGATGAGGAACCAATCGATCTTTCGGAGGACTTTTGCTTCGATCTCGGGGTCGATGTCTTGGGCGCGTTCACCGACGAGGTTGATCGCTAAGTCTTTGTCGGTGGACGTCGCGTCCAAGGCTGTTTCGGCGTCATGGCCAGGAGATGACGCCGTCGCCTTCTCGTCCGAACGAATGGTCGCCATGTTGGAAGCCGTTTCGCGCACGAATTCGCGAGATCAAGAACAGGAGATGAGAAACAGAGAGAGAAATGAAGTTGATGATTTCACATCGCTTGACTCTACACGCACGGCTTGGATATCCACGGGATGCCACATAAACACTAGCGTCACGTCAATCCAGCATGCCAAACCTCTGCAAGCTGCAAGCGAAGCCGGCGGCCAATCCATGGCCCTGGGCACGCCATTTGCGCAGAACGATGATTGGCGGGTGCTGAACATGCCGCGTGAACTGGCAGAAGTTGGGATGAATTGCGCGGGTTGAACATGGACGCTAACACCAGACAAGTTTAGTGGCGCGATGACATAATCGTGAAAAACTTTCCCTTGCTCACGCCGCGCTTTCTCCCGCCTACTCTGCCCAACCACAACCGGTGCCACCATCACCACGCGCGTGTGAAGTTTGTGTACTCATGTCGTACACGCCTTACTATACGCACACCATCATCGCTACCCTCACCAATTCGTGAAGAGACGCGCGCTGTCGACGCGGAGCTTTTGGAGCCAAACGCGCGCGCGCTTTTGTAGGACGGTCTCTTGCCTCGCTCAATCTGCTGTTCCATCAGCAGATTTCGAGCTGGATGCACACAACACTTTCTCTTTTCTTTCTTCGAGGAAAAGAGGTTGTGTGTATGAGACAAGAGTAAATGCGACGATCTTTGAGTACGGAACCGCCTGAAACCATGTGTCGGACCTCTGTAATTTATCTGTCGGGACATATCTTGTAGTGCCGATGCTTTGCTTTCGCAGCTGAGTAATTTGGAATTAGGGAATGGTGCGTGGTATGTGTTGTATGCCAGAGCAGAGCCGCAGTCTTATGGAGCTGATGTAGCTGTTCGATCTGAAGCTCTATACTAGGCGGAACTCTCGGACTTCGCTATGCGCAAAGAACCGTTCTTTGGCCTCTACGTGCCTGTACAAGTGTCGGGGATTCCATATCATAAGCTGGCTGCCTCGAGGGTTCCCGTACAACAATTCGCAAGCTCCAAGGAACGTGTACTCCTCTGCATCAGAATCGATGGTGGGGCGAAGAAGCCATGGGTGATCGGCGCCTTTCAATACTGCTAGTACGTCTCCCTTCTTCGGGCGTTCATCATGTCTTGCAAGACTCGATAGTAGTCCCTGAGAAGTAGCGAAACATACACAATCCACAGTTCTCGATAACCACTCCATCAGGATGTTTTGATGAGACAAGTCGCCTTGATCAACCATATGTGGCGATCTGGACACGCATTCATCATAGAAATCCTGGACCTGGCTCATTTCAATGCTGCGAAACTCTGTGTTCTGGCAGAAGACCTCGAGGACCTTTGTCAAGACGTCGCGCTTATCCAATCGTTCTTGTTCGCAGAATCTTTCCAGAAAATTATCGAAACAACCAATGACGGCGCGTCTATTTCCAGATCCAATGAATCCACTGCAGTTCAAGTCGAACATCACTTCTCCCAGGTGAAGCCCTCTGGTGAGGCAAACTCGGCCGTCCTTGGAGATACTGACATCAAAATTGACTGACAGCGGAAGTTCACCCACTGATGTGAAGGGGAACGCACGTGCGGATCGAAAGTCGGGAACCCAGCTGGGCACACCCTTGAGTTCGTTTCGCATCCTGGGGATTATAGCGAGATCTCCAGTGTGATATAGTATCAGCTTAGTATATTCATGGAAGACGTCTTCAAATCGTTGCGCATAGTCCGGTGCAAGCTTCCGGGGAAGTTTCGTGGTACCACTAATTGAAAGGATACCATAGAGGTAGTCATGAGGGATTTTAGCTTTGTACTCGGAAACCATGGTCAGAAACGCAGCCCTGAGTACAAAAGCAAGCAGTCGACCACTTAAAAATTCTTTTGCAATCACGGGATCCTCCCATAGACTTCCTGCGTCATTGACCCAGCCTGCAAAGATGCTTGCTCCAGATGTACCCGTCGTTCTCTCTTTACAGTCGTGCAACCGTTGATCGCAGACTTCATCCTTTATTGTTTGTGATATAGCGGTGGAAGGCACAGGTGCCAGACCAAAAAGAGCCTCTATCGTGTCGCTTATTCCCCTAGCAATCTCGAAGTGGAATATTGACTGTAATAGACGCTTCTCGTCTACATTGATCTCGGGATGATGTCCTAGTACTTGCATCAAAGCATAGCAGGCGTCCGTGAAGGATTCCCCGTAACACCAATGGGAACCTGCTAGTATAACAGTGCGCTGTGACATCGCCGCTTCCTGTACCACCCACATTCTTTCGAACCAGGGCCGTTGTATAAGGCATTTGTAGGCTTGTAGGACGCGAAAGAGTGTGCCGCTTTGCAAGGCACCAAACGCGCGAGAGGAACGATCAGAATCCCCTAAGTCATCCGGGGGAGTGATGCTGTTGATCACGTTCATGAGATCTCCAATGTCGCTATCTTCTTCTTCATTAGCTCCCAGCCATGCTACAACAAGCGTTGCAGCTCCAAAGATCGCGCCCATCCGAGGTACCTGCGCCGACTTTTCTGCATTGTCCGATTGATTGATGCATAGAGCATCAACCCAGAAGAGTATGCTATCGTCGTGAAAGAGTTCAAGTGTGCGAGAAGAACTTCCGAGTAAGGCCCTCAGCTCTCGCAGACCAGCGATGAGATTGGCAGTCTTTTGTACTGGTTGACCATCGAGTAACAGCTCCCCCGTCTGATTCGAATCACCCCATACATACGACAATGCAACGAAAAGCGGTATTTCGTCTGTCGGCGCTGTCGTGATATATTCTCCGTTTGGATCTTGAGCTAATGGAAAGCTGCCCGGGGGCCGTGTGTCTGAAAATCGTGCAGTCAGTATTCGTGGTAGTGGCCTGCCCGAAAACCATGCTTCCACCAGGTCGCTTTCAGCGCTAGGCAACGTTAGGTATACTAGATCGCATCGAACAGGATCCGTCCAGGCACCAGGTCGGATTCTGACGAAGCGGACTTCGTCGCCTTCGAGATTCCGGTAGATGTTGGCCATGTTGTGACCTCGTACACCGGACTTCGCGTTGCAGTGGGGGAGTGTCGACAATTGCCACGAGGCTACGGCGGTTTCTCATGAGGAGGGGTAACTTTCGGTTTTGAAACTGTGCCGCACGAGCGCATGATGGTACAGAACGTACGCAGCGCGTCGTCGTCCAATGGCATGTATATGCTTTCACAATCAAGCCCGGAGCCTACGTTAACGTCAGACCACCTAATTTGCATGATTTTATCACAATGTAGGCTCTTGGGCGTTTGGTTGCGCCCTTGTATAGGGTGGATTCGCTACGCAGCCGTGCGTTTCTCCGAAGGATTAACAGCCCTCTCTTGACGTCGGATTACAGGAGGAACGATACAAAGGGAGGAAGCTTCGGAGCACTCGTAGTCTTCAAGAACTGGAAACAATAACGAAGTCGAGTACACTCGCTTGGACAACGGCTGTTACGCCATCTTGGGAACTCCGAACGCATCGAGCACGATGCGAATGCTTCGTGACCACAGGACAGAGCTGGGTCACCGCATCGTCGAGAAGATCAAGGTTTTCGGTAAAGAGGGCCTTACAATTAACATGGCAGACATATGAAGTATGGCCATCCTTCTCCCCGATCGTCGGACCCCTCCATCTCGAATTCCCGGTTCCGTTAACTCGACTCGCCCTGCCTATTAAATCACACCAGGAAGGAAACCCCAAGGAACCCAAGGAGCTGAAAAACCTCGAGCCTACATTAACGTCATGCCACCTATTTTGCATGCTTCGATGTTTATGTAGTCTCCCGACTTGTTCATTGTTTTTCTTGTATGAGGTGCTGCTGGAGAGGAGGAAGAGCTGGGGAGGCGCCGCGGGACACAGGACCGGAAGAATGGACCCTGGAGCACCGTGCATGCCGCCAAGTCTAGCGCCTTGGCGGGGTGCGGGAACTCTAATGTCTGGACGCTCGAAGGTGGTGAATACATTCATCCTTACACAGCAAATTCTTCCAACACCGCACTCACAGGAAACTATGTATGGCGCAGGTTTGATCGAACCTCCATTTTTGAAGACGCGTCTGATTCCATGCACACTCTCGAGTGCGCTCGATAAGGAGAATTCATGTCAATTCTCCTACACATCTTGAAAGGATGGCGACTAGATTGCAGCACTGCAGATGATTACTCTGAACGCCCCACCGCGGCTGACGCCACGCTATTCAGGATGCTCGCCACTCGCCTAAGAAGTGCTACAAGACGGCAATAACAGCCCGGGTAAGTAGTGATACTAGGGTATGCTCTTGGTTGGGACGATCTCGCGTGTCAATGCAATGCGTCTCGAACATCCCCGATCCAACATAAAAGTTCTTTCCCGTCATGTCCAATTCACCACCAGATACATTCGTACCCTAGCATCATGAAGCTCTCCAATGTCTTATCAATGGCTTTGGCCAGTACCACCGGCGCAAAGAGCGTAGGGAAGCCTAATGAAGTAGATGCATTGGCTGCCAAAAGTCTACATCATATGCAGGCCTATTACTCCGAGAACCCATTACCGAGCCCAGGAACATGCACACTCGATAACGTAGCCGTTCGTCGAGACTGGTGAGCGAGATGTACACCATCCCATTCTGCTCAAACTCACACACCGCAGGTCAGCCTTGAGTAAACACGAAAGGCGTAGCTATATCAAAGCCGTAAAGTGCCTGGCAAAACTGCCAGCAAAGACACCCGCGGCTATCGCATCAGGAGCAAGGAGTAGATACGATGATCTCGTCATCACCCACATTCAGCAAGCGTTCACAATTCATGGCACGGCCAACTTCTTGACCTGGCACCGATACTATACTTGGGCTTTTGAACAGATGCTGCGAAATGAATGCGGGTATAAAGGGTATCAGCCTTACTACAATTGGTGCGTAACCTCCAAGTATGAATGGCACGCCGAATACAGACTAATCTCTCATGTCAACCATCAGGGGCCACTGGGCAGACAACCCAAAAGCCTCCCCCTTTTTCGACGGCAGCGACACCAGCATGTCAGGAGACGGCGCATACATCGCCAACAGATCTTCAGTCTGCTTCCCCTCAACCGAACAGTGCTACATCCAACTTCAACCCGGAAGTGGAGGCGGCTGCGTAACCTCCGGTCCGTTCAAAGAGTAATTACCACCTCCCATCTCTCCCCACTCCAACAACAGCCATCGCTAACACCCCCCTCAGCTGGACCATCAACCTCGGCCCCCTCGCCGCCGTCTCCCTCCCCCCTCCGACCCCAAACCCCCAACCCGACGGCCTAGGCTACAACCCGCGCTGCCTCTCCCGCGACATCTCCCTGCAGTCCTCCGCCGAAACCAGCGACTCCGTCGTCGCATCCCTCATCAAAGACAACACCACCATCACATCCTTCCAAACCGTGCTCGGCGGCGAATTCGCCCAGGGCAAAATGGGTCCTCACGTTGGCGGCCACAACACCATCGGCGGCGACGCAGGTTCCGATTTCATTAATTCGCCTGCGGACCCGGCGTTTTTCGCGCATCATGCGATGGTGGATAGGGTGTATTGGACGTGGCAGAATTTGGATTTGGAGGCGAGGAAAGAGGCGATTGCGGGGGGGACGAGTGGGGTGGGGGATCTAGGGGAGGCAGGGACGTTGGAGGATGTTATTACGTTGGGGGAGTGGCTTGGGGTTGAGAATGTGACGATTAGGGAGGCGATGAGTACGGTGGGCGGGCCGTTTTGTTATGTTTATGTCTAGGGTTTGGGTATTGCGCTGCTAGGGCTTTGCTAGATGAAAGTCTAATGGACGAGGCTAGGTCCTGTTACCAAGATGAAAAACCTTGCAACACTCGGCCGGAATACAGCGCCTCAATAATCCCCTCAAGGACCAAACCACCACACCAATCTTGTCTTGACCTTCCCCCCTTCAACCCCATCCTCTCACCACCCCCCATCCCAAGGAACCACAACCCCTCCCGCACTGCTCGCCTCAACATCGCTCAACCCATTAAACTCCCAACTAACATCCACCCCATGCATCTTCCTAAACCTCGTCCGCGCATCCTTCGTCACGGGATCAACCTCCAGCTCATCAGGAAAAGTCTCAAGTAGCCTCTTCACAAATCTCTTGCCCGGTCGTACTATAGTCACAATCTTGATCTCCGTGTTGGGCGGCGGTGGAAGGGTCTCGATTTTCGTGGTTTGGAGGGAAGACTTGGGGTTGCTGGAGGAGCGGGACGGTTGGACGGACGTGGTATTAACACTAGTATTTGGATCAGGGCCTCGTTCGGGGAAGACTTGTCGATGTTGTGAGATTTGGCGTAGTCGTGTGCCGAACGATTCAGTAGGGGTGATGGAAGTGGAGGATACGGGGGATAGCGCAGACGGAGGGGGTTTGGTGTGGAGGACGTCGTGGAGCTGGAGGCAGAGTGATGTGACGACTTTGAAGCGGTTGGAGCGGATCATACCGGAGTAGAGCTTGTTGGGGTCTGTGCTGTTTGTGGGGGTTGTGGGTGGTGGTGTTTGCTGAGCAGGTGGGTGTATGACCTGGACGGTGGGATTGTCCTGTTGGGCTTGGAGATGTTGTGCTAGCGGACTGGGGTTCGGCGGGTGGTTGTGCTGGCCGTGGGCGTGCGGTGCTGGCATCGCTTGTTGGTGCTGCTGTCCATGACCGCCCATGCCTAACGCTCCTTGCATGAATTGCGGGAACGGCATAGCGGGAGCTGGCGGGGGCGGAGGCGGGACCTGGTTCGCGTTGGCAGGAGTATGCGCATGGCCGCCTGTGCCGCCGACGATTTGCACGCCGGCGGTAGTCATGACCTGGTTTATGGCATTCTGGACATGTTGCTGTAGGGTGTGTATCTGATGTCCCACAGCATTCTGAACCGCCGGTAGGTGTCCCGCTGGTTGGGGTCCGAGAATTGGGCGTTGTATCCCAGCCAGTACGCCTGACATGAAGTGTGGACACATCCCCAATTTGAGGAATACCCAGAGACTCTTCAACTTAGGCAAATCAGCTCTTAGGCTCCTCTCTGCCTTCTTGCTTCCCATATATGCCGTCCATAATGGCAGGTCCTTGTCCTTTACGCGGATGTACACGCTCGTTATGTTTGCCGAGGCGGGAGACGTGACGACGCGGAAGATGTTGCAGTCGCTGGGATGTGTGAATAGAAACTTGTTCTGTGCGTACAAAACAATCACGGCTTCGTCGTGAACCTGCCTGTTGGTCCGGAGGAGGTTCACGCTGACATGGCGATGTTTGCTGTACGCCGATTGGGACACGGCACCGGGCCACAGGAACGGCGTGTTGGAAACCAGGGCATACGTGTAGACGCGATCGCGGAGTTCTCTCGGCAGAGACAAGAGCAGTGAGAAGCACGGATCGGGAAGAACTTCGAGGGTCGGCATCTGGGAGGCTGTAGGCGTGGGTAGTGCGGCGCTACGCGAATGCGAAGGGTTGCGGAGGCGCGCTGGGCGGCTGGCTGATTGCGGCGGCGCGTCTATCATGGTGGTGTCGGAAGAGCTGCTGCTGTTGGAGGAGGAACGTGACCGCGAAGGCGTCGAAGTCCGCGAGGCCATCTCGTCCAACTTCGGACGGGCGCTTGCTGATAAATAGCCTGCTAGCCTGTTTGTGGGGCGGCGAAGCGATACGACGGACGGTACGGGACGTTGGGCGTGATGGTAGTGGTACCGTGTTGCGCGCGATTGGCGAAGCGGGGCGGATAATTCAGCGTGCTATCGATGCCCAACAATGGCAGATGGGGGCAGAGAAGTCTTATAATCCTACGCGCCCTACGAGGCCGAGATTGAGGGGAAAGTGTTGAGCGGCTGTGACCTGTGCCTCATTCCTCCGCTGCTGTGATCCCATCATCATCCAGCCGCTCACGCTATCGCCGAGGCTAGACCGGTGCCGATCAGCGTTTGCACTACCCAATAACCTGCACCATCATCCACTATAGCTATCCCAAGAACCGCATGTGCTCTTCCATCTATTTTGTCTTTCACATGACCGATCTCTTTTGATACGTCTTTTCATACTATCGGTCCTTCAAAGGTACATCATTTGCCTGGTTAGCTGTCCCGCGGTGATGAGCGGGGAACCGTCCTCCAGCCTTACGCGCATGTCGCGCTGTCATACAACTTCAGAATCTTATCATGACTCAATCGCGAGATCATGAGTGCCGAATTACTATGCCTCAGTTTGGGCTGTGGAGAATTTCCATGCCACTCATTACCGCATTGTTGCGACGCGATATCGCATCTATCGCAACCTGAACCACTACTGAACTCGACACTAGGGTTTGCAACCTGCATCAAAGTGGAGAAATAAAAGATATGCTCCCTAACTTTAACGCAGACTCTAGGGTCGTTAGTTTTTTATTTGAACAAGGTCTAATTGCACGTCAGAAGAAGGATGGATCTTCGACAGGTCGTACTCAACCCAGTTTGGTTGCAAGCGCTGGTGGCGGCGTATCTGCTATACACGAGTTCTTCTGTCCGGCCAAGCCATACTACGCAATGACATCGACCGCCTACAGTCACGTCAAATCCTCAAATTCAACGCTCTTCTCAGAAAAAGATGCCTGAGGCAACATTCAATACACCGGACCGTGCCGCTGGGGCTATGTGACCAGGGCCTACAGCACATGAGGATGGATGCACATGTGCTGCATATGCGAACGATTGGATGAGCGGTTCGTCGGCGCCTGCATTGTTATGCGTTCGAAGAGTATTCGACGAGGCGAATGCTGTGTAACGTGCATCGTGCTGCGCCTCTAGGCACTTACCTGTGAGCCCAGTCATTGCCAGCCTTATTAATTCCTACGCCCATCCAGGTTTCCTGCTGCAAGAGTCTCATCGTTGAGACTATCTCGCGTTTGCAACGTTTCGAGGAGATACAATGGCGGATCCGCAAGCGCAGTTGAAGTACTTGCAAGATGTGTGGGACACTTGCCAGGCGAACGACGATCAGAAGCATGTTTTGATCAAGGTAGGCAAACCATCCCTCAACATTTCTCCAGTCACTTACTTCTCATGCAGGACCTGTTTGCATATGTGGACGATCTCTCGACTCGTTTGTCAGAAGCCGAGTACGAACTTCGTGATCGAAAAGACGTGATCAAGTTGACACGCGACCGTATCGAAGAGTTCAAGAAGCAGATCCAAGTTTTGGAAGCTGAGAAGTCTCGTCATGCCTTCGCATCCGTTTTGATCGATGGTGACTGTATGCTGGTAAGTCCCCTCTTGACATTCATCGACCCTCCCTAATGACTACTTTAGTTCAACGATGATCTTGTGAAAGCCGGGCTAGACGGTGGAAAGAGAGCAGCGAGCTTACTCAAGCAAGCTGTTGAGGAAGAACTTCGATCATCCTTGCCTGCGGTAGCCCACCATATGCAAGTGGTCATTCGTGTTTACGCGAATATGAAGGGGTTGGCCAAGACGTATAAAGACGCGGAGGTTCTCCCGCAGTTAGCGTCGTTTGACGAGTTTGTACGTGGATTCAACATGGGCGACCCCATGTGTGATTATGTTGATGCTGGCAACGGCAAAGAGTGCTCGGATGAGAAGATCAAGGGTAAGCCATGTGTCATCCAAACAAAACGCCAAATGCTTACAACACGCAGCAATGTTCCGGCACGATCTAGCGGACATGCACTGCCACCAAATCTTGTTCGGCGGCTCAGCCGATAATGGCTATGCCCGCTTGTTGGGCCCATATACCGAAGACGACGCGGTCAGGAGCCGAATTACTCTCTTGGAAGGCCCTCCGTTCGCCCGCGAGCTAGCTGCGATCAAGGACAGATACCACACTGTCTCATTCGACAATGTGTTTCGCAGCCAAATGCTGGTGGTCACCCCTAGGCGCGCAACGGTGTCTCTCCCGACTCCGCCGCGAACACCATCGACAGACTATGCGATGGCCGCTGCTCAGGTTCCAACAGGGCCTTCTTCATCTTCGTCGTCTAAAACGCCTAACCCCGCTGTCACCAAGCAGCCTACTACAGCTGCTACGGTACTTCTGAACAAATCTGGCGAACGTGTGGACTCACCGCTAACCTACACGTCCAAAGACTTCTTGGCGATCAAAGGTCGCAGGCTCTGCAACCAGTTCTATTTGCTTGGGAAGTGTTCATATTTGGAGAAATTTGGAAACTGTCAGCATCAACACAGTGCTAAATTGAGTAACAAGCAGTTGGTGGCTTTGCGAGCTGTTGCTCGCTTGACGTTGTGTCAGGATGGAAGAGCTTGTAGAGACTTGGAGTGCCTTTGTGGTCATCAGTGAACGATGACGGTTGCACTGGTGATACGACCGTAATGCGTAGTACCAGGCGCTCAGTGAGAGTTTGAGAAGGTGGATATCAATATGCGAGCCCCGGTGAAATGCGTCAGTCAGGTACTACTTATATCTAACTACCCAACGAACCGACATACATGTAAGAAACCTTCCCTTTATTTCCCCTCGTTTCTAGGCTAGGGATCTTCAGGGAATGTCTCCGGTGGAGTTTTAGGTGGTTCATAGCTCGCGCTTTCATCGCAAGTCTTGCTGTTGCAATCTGTCTTGAGGTGCCACTCTCTTCCATCTTCGTCCTCCATATACTTGTAAGAACAGTAATTGACGGGCAAAACAAGCGAGACAGCGAGTGAGGCCATCTACGATGGTTAGCTTCGCTAGCTAGTCACGCGTTGCAAGGCTAGAGGAGCGCACCTTGATCTTCTTCTTTGTGGGGAGGGTGAGAATGTTTTTTGATGTTTGATGTTCGCAATGGGTACTTATGTTCGTGCCAACGTAGTCGGATCGATGAGGAATTGTGCTCAGTGCAAGCTCGTTTTCGGAATACATTTATATCTTTGGGTATGACATGCAGAGTTGTACCATCTCCTGATCCGGCGAATGCAGTATGTACCCCCCTCAGTGGCTTGCCAACGCATTAAGTCAGAGCCGAGTACCCAACCACTCTGCATCACCGCACACCCTTGCCTTTGCGTTAAGCGAAGGAATGGCGCTGGCTTATACCTCATCCGAAAATGTGTGCCGCCTACTCATACACGTTTGCGACAAGGCTGTAGCAAAAGGCGGAATTTGCGCCAGTAGCATGTGGCCAACCTATCTCTTGAACGCGCATAAGTATCGACTGTCAAGGGTTTTGGACATGTGCGACGGGTGGGTTTGCTTACTTTTCCGCTGTCAGAAACGGGCAGACAAAGGAACAAGAGAAGGAGACTATGAAGAAGATTGACTATAACTCTTTCGATGCGTGTTTGCTTTAAGCTGGGATGACTAAATTAAGTTCCCGTCGATGAAGAATGAACTTTGAATTATAGGCTCCACGCCTTTTGCGCTCTTGCTCAACATTGATCTTCTACCAGCTGAGATGACTATATTATGTGGAAGGTTGATCGTTCACAGCTCTCGAACGACTCCATGCTATCGTGTTCGGAACCACTAGGACAGACATAGCCCGCGCCTACACGCTCAAAGCAACGATCTCTGCCCTCTGGTTCATGTCTCTGAACTAAAGCAAGGCATGCGATCCTCCAGTTCCAAACATAGACAGGACAAAAGTGGAATTCCTCTGGCTCTTCATCGTCGCGGTCGAAACAAACCCATCCATCAGCAATGCCCGATAGTTCTGCCTTTATTACGAAACTTTTTCTTCCCTGAGTTTCATTTTGAACTCGAATCCCTTCAGGTTCGCATTTGTGGAAGGTTTTTAGCATTCCTGAAACCCTAAGAGGATGACACGGCCAAGGAATTTGAACTTCATCTTCTATCGCCTCGAGATGGAGGTTACAATCCTTGAGACCGTATTCTTTCCAGGTAGCAAAATCACGGCCCGTGAGTTCGGGCTCTTTTGGGCCCCTTAGAGATGCCCACGACCATGACGAACATAGCCTAGCTTGCCTACCGTCATCAAGTACCGATAGCCTTACTTGTTCTTTAGGAAGCCACATCAATTCACGCACGAACGTCCATGAACCATCATCCCAATGGCCCTCCACACAACGAAGCCCTGTCTGCCTCTCCACAACTCGGATGATACCCAACAGAGCTATCAAACGATCACTTTCTTTGGTAAGATCCCTGGTGCAGTAGTAGCGAAGAAAGGTCCTCCAGCTTCCGTAAAACTCCCTAAGTTTAGATTGCGAATCTTCTTCCTCGTGGGCGTCGTTATTACGTTCGATGGGTATTGCTCCGATGTGGGAAACAGCGTTTACGCTAGTCCAAAATCGCGACGGTTCCAGGGGTTTACCATGAAAACGATTTCCGTTTTCACGTTCTTCTCCCAATAGATACTCTTTGCATTCCCAGTATACTTGTGAAGCGGCGTAGTGGATGATACGTTGCGAGAGTAACTTCTCTTGAAAAACCCAACCACGCGTGTTCAGCGGTGCATCGTCAAGATCTGTCTCAGTTTTCCACGAGCCATCGGTGAACCACATGTATCCATCTCCTTCATCGGAGCCATCAAAGGGAAATTTGAACCAATTACACTGAGGGCGTACGCTGTCCAGCCCATCGTTCCCATCACTTGCCCACGTTGCAGCGATGGTAACATAGGCGTTTGCATATACGTCGCCCATGCGTTCCGATTCCTGAAGCCAGTCGGTTTTGTCGTCTTGTATGATACACAATGAATCAATCCAGATGTACTCAATACCCAGCCTTCTTGCCACGTGAATTGCATCCTGAAAAGTTTTCGAAAGACTGCCGAGTATGATCTCCTCTCTGAAAAGCTCGATGTTCTCATTCAACGTTCTGACTTGAGGAGTTTTCCCCCAACAGTGGCTTAAAGCGATGTATCGGTTACTCTGGTGTGTCTGGGATATGTAAAGATGTGGTTGTCGAGTTGCTGAGCCAACATGCACAACTCTGGTAGGTAAATATCGCATCTCTGCCTCCGAGAACTGCGAGGAATGGCTCCAACAATTCATGTGTGTTTCGTCGCACTCCTGAATCCGACGACAGATTGTCTGAAAGGTAGCAGCCGAGAGATTAGAAGATGGTGCGCGTACAGCTGGTACAAACTTTGAAGCATATGAACCTATCTTTATCAGATCTGGCAGCAACGCGCCGGAACTAAAGTGTTGAGTTACGTACCTCGGTCCGCATAAACCCGAAGCCACGTAGGTCCCAAAAACACTCTGGTCGAACCGATTCCACGCTGCCTTTGACGGTAAACCCCACAAACTTGTATTTCGGAACCTGTGTCGGTTTCAGGCTTGATGTATTCGAGTGCCCATCCAATATCAATGTTTCCGGTCAAAAGATTCTCGGAATTAAGAGTTCCAAAGATCATGTTGCACATGGGACAGTCTGTGAGCATGTTTCGATCGTAACTTACCCAGAAGAGCCTTTCTGGGTCATTCTCCGTCTGCAACAGATTGTGGAGTGTGAAACCTTGGCAGGTGGTGCAGATTCCTTCGGGGAACAGCTTCGGATTTATCAGTCTCGGTTCTTCCTCGGTTACGGTAACATTGTTTGGTGATATATCGATCTCGGGGACTCGAGGGCCGCGAAAACAGGACTGCAGTATATGTTTCCACATCATGCGATCGTGTCGAGTTAAATTGCAGATGGGAAGAGCAGACTTGAGATACTCTGATGAGTATAGCCTTGGAAGAGTAAGTGACCTCATTCTAAGACGCCGTCAAATCAAGGCAGCTGAACTGGTCAGCTGAGTGGCTGAAGCAACCTGCAGCCCGCCCGTCATCTTACCCCACCAACATTTATCCGCCATCGGAAAGACTTAGCTGAATCTCTATCCGGAAAAGAGTGTAATTTTGCTACCCAATAACTTTATGACGGTCACGCGGCATGAATCGTGATTAACCTGTTCCGAGGCGGCCACAAACACTTCTCGTTATTGTCCTACGGCATACAATACCTGGAGAATAACGACCGGTACAGTGGAAAATATTGTGCACGCCAGTATCATCATACCCCGGCTCTTCAGCGTCGTCGCCATGCAAAGCGCGCACAAAAGACCAACCGTCGGTCCAATCGTCCAGATGCAGAACCAGATATTCACCCACCATATGAAACTGGAAATGAGCACGAACAATAAGGTCACCAGATACCACCACGTATTCTCCACCAGCCATCGCCGAAGCGATGTATCGGGCAGTTGCGTCTCTATGAGAAGTGAAGAGTCATATGAAATGCGTCCTCCATGTACTTCGGCGATGCGCTCTTGCACCTGCTCTTCGGAGACAGTCTTGTGGTCGATAACGTCCACGTCGAGCTCTCTCGACATTGCTGCTGCGAGCTCAAGCACAGCTTTGTGCGTGCCTGCAACAGAGTCTCGGCCCCGCTTGAGCATGATACTTTGAGCGCGCCACCACATTGTGACAATGCCGATTGTCCAGACTAGGAGCATGATATCCATGCAGAAGAGCTGGATCGAGGAGAAGCCCCATTGGTAATTCCTCTGGCAGTAAGTTAGTGAAGGGTCATACGAGTGCTGTGAAGAGTGTGTCATACCCCACTTGACTGACACATTCCTTTCTGAGACAGGTAGTCGTAGTCGTATGTCTCGTTCGCCCACATCCAGAGTATCTCCTTCTGATCCTCTTTCGCGAAATCTGTAGCTGAACCATACAAGCTCGGGTCGTAAAAATACGAGGTCGTGATGTTGAGAGCTGGTGCGTCGAGAGGCTGGTTCATGAAGATGGATGCTTCTTGTGAAACCCCGTTGAAACCGTACTGCTCGGCATCTTAAGTGCGCATTAGCGGTGTTTATCATTCAACGGAATGAAATACACGTACATTTGGAGACATTGTTTTGCACTAGACATTCGTACGTATAGCTCCGGCTAGACATGATCGAGGCTACGTAGGTTGCGTTCCAATGGTAGTCTTCGGACGGCCACCGCAGGCTTGTACAACCACCATCAAGTGCTTCGTCGGATATTGTTGGTTCCTGGGACAAGTGAGAAGAGAGCACAATATCCGTCTCCTTGTATACTCACCGCAGCCGCATGATGCTCCCCTTCGGTGACGAAATATTCCTTGGTTTGCCCGATTCTGTCGCCGTCGTGGATTACGTAAAGAACTTGAGTAAACCTGTCGAAGCGAATCCAGTTTCCATCTTGGTGGTCCGGCACGTACGCTTTGACGATGCTAGTATATCCTGTCATTGCGCTTGCAAATGTGGGAAAACAAAGCGTGAAGACCATCGTAATAACCATAAACACCATCGCAATGAAGGAATGCAAACGTTTGCGACAGGCGAAATCCCGTACTACCAAGATAGTCGACCATAAAGATGGACCAGTCTCCAGAAATACAGCTCGGTACGACTGATACGTTATTGGTGCTGTCTCCATCGAAGTAGTCACGTACAGAGCGAACACCCGCCAACTCAGCAAGGCGAGTAACGCTTGGCCAGCTCGACCAAAAACCTAACCCAATCAGCCAAAACGCATCCTGTAAAATACGTCGTTACTCACCACATCCCAGGCAACATCGATGAGTTTAGCGTTCTCGAATGACAGCTCACCAAATGTAAGTGTAATCTGAAAGAAGCCCGTTCGACTCCAGTAGCTGTAGTGACCTGGATTCAAATTGAACTGGCCGTCCGGTGTGCACGCCACCCGTGATGAGCCTGTGATCTGTTGTAATAGCGCAAGTACAATAGGTATCGCTACAAGTCCGGTTGCCCAGATCAGAACGGTAAGAGAGAGGAAGATCTTCCCTACAAGGACTCCGTTCCATCGTACGTTTCGGGTGTCGTTTCTAGTCTCATCCCAGGCCTGGCGTACAAATTTTCCTGGAGACAAAAGCATACCAGAGGTTGGAGCTGCAGTAATCTGAGACGGACGAAGAGTAGTTAGACGTGAAGGGTGCCGGGGAAACATGGAAGTTATAGAGGCTTCAACAACTAGCAGTGGCTTTTTAATGGCGTAGACGAATGTACATTAGGACTAGCAGAGCCGATCCGATGGGGAGAAGCTGCTGTGGACGTCGAAAGTACCGACATACCTGCACTCTGAACGTCTGTCGAAGATGTGGAAGCTAGACTGTGAGCTTTCAGCGCCACTATGCAGCCTTTCTTTTCCCCGCCTCGTTAGACATCCAAACTGTTAAGCGCGCGTATCTTCGCAGCAATGTCACCGAGTCTGCTTGCTCTTAAATGTCTCAGCAGCTCGGAACACACCACTAGGGCGATTGACAGCGGCAGTCGAGTTTCTAACTCAACGTAGTCACAAGAGACAGCTCTCGAAATGCGTTGTTCATGTTTGCGAAAACCCTTGGAACAGCCCAGCAGGCTAGATATGCGGAGCTATTGCGAGCTGAACGTGAGGCTGAGATTTGAGGTTCCAGACTGCGCCATGTTGCAGCCACCACCTGGGCACCCAAATTATCGTGCGCTACGCTGGAGGCGAACGCGAAAGATCGAGTTCTAGAATTGATGAACGTTGTAGTCTCGCGCAAAGGCAAACTTTGAGTTGCGTGGCGTCGCGTTGCTGCTGACAAGTCGATTGCCCCTCTCGCTTAGGCAACTTCCGGAACCGGCGTTCATTCGAGCCGGTCGACTCCAAAACACTACATTATATACATTCTGCATTCTCACTCCTCCACATACGACCATAGGACACTGAGAATTAGGCTTCCCGTCCGCTCAGCCATATACAAGCAGTGTACCGGCGGATTAGTAGTTAGGTGGGTGACCACTAGCGAATCCCCGCTGTTGTATGTTTTTGGCATCTGAACCCTCTTTTTTGCGATCTTTTTTTGCTGGTCGTGGCGCATCGTGATGTTGTGGAAGTTGAGTGAGAAGGCTGTGCGTTAGAGGCGACGTGGCTGCTAGATCGTAGACAGCCGAGAGGGAGACATTAAAGTTGATGGATGTTCTTTGGACTGCGCTGCTGACCCAAGACAAGAGTGGAAGCAAGAGCGCGTGGACTTGTTAGCAACATCCTAGCATCGCTGGCTCACAAAGAGTAGCTGCCGTAAACATGCGATCAAGGGCTCTATAACATCGACCAAGACGCATCGCCGTGGCTCGAGAGAAGAAAACTTGAACTAATACTAAGCTAAACTAAGACTACCTACTATACTACCTACATCCGCTCAAAACAAAACGCCTTTGAAATGTTTCGTACGTACGTGCGTGCGTATCATCGCCTCTTCATTCGTCGCATAAACAACTGAAAACCGCTGCGCTCGCTAGAAGAAAAAGATAAAGACACACATGTTCTATATAGATATCACCCTGCCACCCCCCTATTTGCCTGCCGAAAATGCTATCACTAGTCCCATTTCCTCCTCTTATCTGGTATTTCCGATATTTCCACCTCTTCCTCTAAGCTGAGATCCAGACCAGACATGCCCTTGTCCTATTCCTTATTCAACGCCCGCGGTAGCACACACACATGTGGGAAATGATGATATCGGAAGTTGATACGGTTTTGGTTTGTACTCAGACGGAGTACAGCTCGCGGAAGCGAGCCTGCTGCTCGGAAGGCAGGCCTCCGATGAAGGCGTCGAAGTTGCCGATCATGCCTTTGTATTGCTGGATGACCTGGTGATAGTGTTAGCTGAAGGTACTCCGCGGGATCAAGTGTGAATGTCATCATACCTTCTGGAACGTCTCCTGCACCTGTCGACCAGCCGTAGGTCCGCGAACAACATTTCGATCAGCCTGTGACATGTCGCTGAAGAACTCCAGAAGAGATTGCTCCATGGCTCCCGGGTTGGCCAACACAATCAACATGAACCCAGTGAGTGCGTGGCACTTCTCATCCGTCCATTGCACTTTCCTGATGGCGCGGAGGAAAGGAGGGGCAATTTGAGCGAGATGAGGAGCGAGTAAGGTCGCGCTACCAAGACCTAGACGACCGAGAGCAATGGCTGCGTTCTCGTTTAGAGACTCGGGGACGCGCTCGTCGAAGAGGATGTTACCCAGCTTCTGGAGCAACTGCTCAACATAGGGCTCCATGCCTTCTTTGTGGCACATGGCAATCTCGCCGACGGACCAGCAGGCGTTGTTAATGACTGAGTATCCAGTGTCAAGACTGTTAGAATCTATCTGCGAAACGTCTAATTGTGTGATGAGGGTGGTCAGGACATCTCGCAGATGGGGTTGGAGCTGTTGGAAAACGTAGATTGCGCAGTCTCCGAGGAGCGCGTAGGCGGACTGGCGCACGTCGTTGTTTGGGTCCCGCATGCAGACAACTAGTAAGTTGAAGAAGTTTGGTGCTTGTGTGACCAGTGTCGCGCTGTCCTGGGAGTTGAGGGCTTGGATGATGGCGCTGAGCAAGTCGAGGCTTGTTACCAAGAAGTCCTTGTCCGGAGGCTCGAAACCCTGAATCTCAGCCGCCATTTGGCCTTCTTCGAGGTTGCGATGGATGATCTTCATGCACCTGGCGAAAATGCCAGCTACGTATGGTGCGAACTTGGGTCCGAGAGCTGTGGCAACATAGGAAAGGCACTCCAGCAATGGGAACATTTCTCTTGATTGGTCTGACACCTTGTTCCATCGTTGAATGAGTGCGGGCATAAGTGTCTGGACGAGTGAGTCGTCTGCCAGTGCAGGTCCGACGTGTTCGGCCAGTGTCTGAACGCAGTCGTAAAGGATGAACATATTCCGGTCCTTGTACATGGCAAAGCACTGTACGAACTGCTTGACAATAACGGGACAGTAAGGGGTGAGCTCAACGTTGGCCTTCTCTTCGAGGTTGGCAAAGGCTGATGCTGCGGCTTCCTGAACGCGCTTGTTCGTGTCGAGCATCTTCACAAGAATGCCTTCCATCATGGGCATAAAGAACTGGTTCTTGCCAGCCGGGTCGAGGTGTGCCGCCCATCCCGAGTAGCGGCCGAGGGTCCAGCATGTGATTTGGCGCACAACAGGCTTCGGGTCGTTCAGTAGTGTCAGGAGGAATGGAGTGAGCATGGGAAGATGCGGCTCCACGACCTCCATGCAGCCATCCGCAATGGCGCCAAGAGCCAGAACTGCGGACTCCCGGTTGGGCCATTCGGCGTGATTAAGGTTGTCTGTGAGGTATGGAAGAGTCGCCTGGAATACGGCCTCGTGGAAGACGGATGCGAGAACATCAAGGGCCGCAGCGGAGCACTTTCGGAGGTTCCACATCTCCTCAGGGTCGCCGAACTCGTCATCGTCGTCGAAGTCGTCAATCTCACCGTCGCTGAGACCGTCGTCATCGCCTGTGGGTAATCCGGCTCCATTCGAGCCTGGGACCGTCTCACCGTTCGCGTTTGTGGTAAGTCGCGCGGCCTTGCTTGATGCAAACTGAGGTTTGATGTCTTGTTCCCGATCCTCCTGCTCGTAGTCCTCCTCTTCACCCTCTAGACGGAGGATCTCATCCTCGCTATACACCATGCTGGATAGCAATACAGGTATTATCTTGGCCAGATATGGTCCAAGGTGGTCCCTCATCTTCTCGTCCTCACTGGCGCACAGCCAGAACTCGGCCGCGTCCAAAGCCAAATCTGCATTGTTCTCGGTGCGCTGCTGTGCGACCATGAATTCGACCAGTCCTTCCATGTGTGGTATTATCATCTGAGGGGCAATGTCGGCGATGTGGACAAAGGTTCGGCAGACGTGTTTCCGCACGTCTTCGCTGGGGTCAGTGGCTAGTTTGAAAAGCTGCTGCATGAGCATGTCGATGTTCGCGACGACGGCCTGGGGCTTCTCGGGGACGAATACGTTGATAGCGGCCAATGCGTCGGCGCGTACTCGGGGCTGGGGGCTCGTGGTGAGTTCGAGCAGCTGGGGGAAGAGGAAGTTGAGGGGCTTTTGTCCTTGGTAGTCCCGGTCCAGAGCCTTCCTGTTGTCCTCGCAGATCTTGAGTAGCGCACCCATGGCGCCTTCTTGCGCCTGTGTCGAGACATTGCCGTCGGCGTTGCTGACCATGCCGACCAGCTCTGAGAGAATCTGGGGCCAGCCCATGATAGAGCCCTGGCGCACAATCTCAGTTATGACATTTCCCGCGTAACCCCGTATTTGCGTAGTTGAGTCTTGCAATCCCGCAAGTATCACTGATCGTATGTAGTCTTTGGTGGAGTCGGGCATCGATTTGTAGCCGGTCTTGATGTCGTTCTTGAGCATAACGGCAGCCGCAGCGCGCGTCTGGAAGTATTGAGAGGCGTCCATGTTCACGACGGACGGAGGCTGGCTGCTGGAGAAGATGTAGGCAAGGTACTTGTCGATGTCAGGTGAAGTTTGGGCCGATTTGAGCATCTGTGTGGTCGCCGCGGTCAGCACATTGCAGCAATGCGATGCATAGCAGCGACAAACGAACCTCTCCGGCATTCTTGCGCGCATTCTGATCATGGCCGCTCAGCGAGTCCCTCAGACACTGCGCCAGCTGTCGCAGGGGCTCCTCTTGGGGTTGCCACGCCATATTTGCGGTGGATTACTTCGCAGTGCGGGGAAGGTGTGTGCGAGAGTCTAGTAGCACCCTCGAATTGGGTATGTGCGGAAAAGCAGGGCTGCGCTGCGGAGGTGAAGCAGGCGGAAAAAAGAGTAGACCCTGGCGACTTAAGCTTGTTCTGCTGGTACGCTTCATGGTTAGCTCTGATGGGGAAAGCCATGGGCGAATGAACAATGAGGGGCAGTGCTCACCAGCCTTTCACGCGAAACAGACAATAGGGTGGGCTACAAGGCGACGAACATGTTTTTCTAGCGGCCGACAAATTATTTCCTCGCTGTAATATTTTGCGTGTAGTGCAACAAGTTTGCTCGAGAATGACGCGGGAGCCCGTAACGTGCAGTGGGTTCTGCTTGCGACCCAATTGTGCGCAGCGGGCGGTGAGCTAGGAAGGAGCAGCTGCCGTGCGACTGAGTCGAGGATGCGAGCGCAGTCAGCCTTTACCAAGGCCGAGACGGTGAGCTTCAGGGGCGGTATAAAGCGGGCGAGGTCGTAATCTCAGTGAGTGCGCGTCTGCTGGGGTGATGTGCCTGCTTGCGACCGCCCAAGTCGGGCGGGCTCGGTAGAAAAGGGCGACGTGACTGCGAGACGCGTGCAAGGCATTCCCCAGCTCTTCCACGCCAACAAACAAAGTCGCCCTCATCGCGCCTCATCATTCACACGGTATGTCAATGGTCGATATTGCGCGGTAGTCGAAAACAGCACCTGTCATCAGCCGTCTGTTGTACAAGTCGGTGCTTTTAGCACACGTCGTACCGCAGCACCTGCATCGTGCTCCTGCTTCAATAACGCTGTCCGGTATCGCGTCAGTCGAGAATTGACATCCGGGCAGCACCTTAAAGGTCATGTGAGGGCTCGGGGAAATCACGTGCATCGCCATCGCTCCTTCCTGTTCCAAGGTTGTCTCACTTTACTAGCTCAACGACCCTTACTCCTCGACCTCACTTCCGGAGACCCCGTGAGGAAGTCTCAGAAGCCTCAAGAACGTCAAGGCGCAATCATTTCTCTCAGTCACGCAGTACACTACCCGTCTTCGAAATACATTTCTCCACGCTCAAGGCACAGCACAGCCCATGTGCCAGCAAGACGTCGACAACACGAGCCAGTCGTCAAGAGCCAGAAGGCGCCGACAACGGAAGTCACATTGTGATGGTCAATGACCCACTGTGAGAGAGGTACAGGACTGCTTTCGGACAGTCTCCATTGCTCATTTGGATGCTTGCGTGATTCGCGTGTTGCATGACATGGACATATTGGGTTCCTGTGCTATGATGATAGTACAGTTGAGCCTCCTTCCAGTTACACAAGGGCGACTGCCCCATGGCTGCCAGCAAGACGAACGCAACACACCTGGTCTACAAAGAAGACTGCGTCGCTAGGACCTCGGCATCCTCAATTGATGACAAAGGACGAGGGTCTGTATCAGACTTGAACTACCCGCAGCCTGTGTCTATGAGCTGCGTCTGCAGGGGCCGTCTCTATGAAGTCAGAATATCATGCCAATGAATACCCCCACGGACAGTTGTCTACTACTGGATCCGCGTGCGACTTCATGCAATTTTAAGTTACACCATTCCGAACAAACATCTGCGCGAATGTAATGTTGACGATGTCATCTGACAATGGTCGACACTAACTCCTCTCCTTTGGGTCATGCACGAAGTCATCACTGAATCTACCTCTCCTTTGAGAAAGCATGGTCTTTCTCCGAACTTCCAACCGCTTCCTCTAAGCTATAAAGTCGTGTATCATACGCCTTATTCGACAACTCATGACTATTTTCGCTTCTTCTTCATTGCTGTATTGGAGCCGCTATCGATTACTCAGGGTACGAGCTTTGACGTCGTTGACGTCAATGGCGAGCGGGCCGGCATCATATCCGTAGAACAACGCAAGACTGATATCCAGGCGGTGTGTGATGGAAGCGCGGGACAAATTCCAGTGCAATCGGCCATTTAACACAACATGATGTCAACAGGCTATGAAGTCGTCGCGACTCAAAGAAGTCCCCTTGCGTGATGAAAAAGGATGAACCATATTGCTAACTTCAAGACATCAAGACGAGCTCAAAAGAGCACTTCGCTTGCTATGTATGCGGTAACGAGATATTGATAGGGCTTACCAATATCAGGCACAGACACTAGCTGCTGAAGCGCCTTTGAAGGCGGCTCTGCTATGTTGGTGTTTCAGGACTGTACGACATGGGTTCGCCAGTGGATCGAGTGCCTCAGAAAGCATTTCCCCGCGCTTGAACAAAAGCAATCGCGTCAAGGGCTAATTTTGGCCTGTCTATTCTGGCATGTCTGGAGTAGCGATATGTCTACTTTTTGCGAGGGACCAGAACCGAGAGTGATGCAAGTATAGCAATTTCTGTTGTGTCGTAGGAAGGCTCGCAGCCTTCTAGAAGAGTAGTGCACGCATGATGTCGTGGCCATGCAAGGCTGAGTTGGTTTTTCGGTCTGGATTGCTGCGCGACGACTACCATGGTCGAGATTGCCGCTTCAAGACGGCGATGGGAGCCAGCGCAATGCTAAGGGACGCCGTTGAAGCCTACGAAAGTATTGATTTTCCCAAGTGTGGTGTTTCGCGGCGAATCTGTAACGTGACGGGTAGATCGGCAGAATCCAGGACCGGGGGCTCAGAGTGTCGTGTGCAGGCGGAGGTGGCAAAGCGCCGCGCGATTCCAAGCCAAGCTGCGTCAGGCACTTGACGTCTCACGCCGATCTCACAATCACGCCAATCCATCATCACACTTCGACGCCTTTCCTTCACCCTCACCCACGACGGCGCACTGCTACCGACGGCGATTCGCACCTTCACCACGCCCCATCGCGTCGCTGCCCTGTTGCCAGCTCTGCCAGCCATCCGCCGCGGCACGTCAACGAGTGGTTACCGGCCCCCACTGATCCGTCCAGCGACTCCACTGGACGACTTCATCCCGGAACGAGCGCTGCTGCGCCCATCGCACCCGCCCTCACCGAGTCGCAACCCCAATAGCACTCGATTATGCTGCCTCAAGAGCCGCTGCAAGCGGGCTCGCCGCACACGACGCTCTCCCGGTCCTACTACCCGACTGGCAATGCGCCCTTTGCGCATGCCACCATCCTTACCGGACAACCGGCCTCACAGCTTGATGACGTGCGGATATCAAGATACAACAACACTCTCGGCTCGACGGCCAAGGGCATCATGATAGGCATATTCTCCGTGCTGGGCGCTGCGGGCGTGTGCCTTATCATTGCCGCCATTGTTTACTACTTCCGCTACACCAACACAGGACGCATCTTCCTCGACCGGATAACGCGGCCGGGTGAATATGACGACGAACAACAGTTTGCCAAGGAGGAGGCCGAGGCGCTAGAGGATATGGACGACCTGCAAAGAACAGAGTACATGAGAGCGAAAGGTATCCCAGGTAGCTCATTGTGCAGAAAGAGCACCAGCTAACCTCCACAGCTTTTGTGCAAGCAAACCCACCCGAATCCGTTCAAACCGACATATCACTATCGCAATTCTTGGCTATACAAGAGAAGGGAGTGTCTGCATGGGAATTTGAGCCCGAACTGGAGATCGCCAACTGCTTTGTCGAAGGCCGCACGGAAATCGAGTTTTTCGATTCGGAGTGCAGCGTCCAGAGCAACCTCCCGATACCGAAGCAGAACGAAGTCTACTACTGGGAAGCCAAGGTCTACGAGAAGCCCGAAAACACTAGCATTGCGATAGGCGTCACAACGAAGCCGTACCCGTTGTTCAGACTACCAGGTATGTCAACGACAACGCCTTCTCGTCTTTCGTCTACTAACATTCACCAGGATACCACAAAGCCTCGATATCGTACATGTCCAACGGAAACCGCCGATACAACCAGCCCTTCCAACCCTCCGCTTACGGTCCATCTTACGTGCAAGGAGATGTCATTGGTGTTGGATACAGACCTCGAACAGGAACAATCTTCTTCACGCGAAACGGAAAGAAACTCGACGACGTCGCTCACGGACTCAAGACACAAAACTTCTTCCCCACCGTAGGCGCAAACGGCCCATGCCAAGTTCACGTCAACTTCGGCCAAATGGGCTTCGTCTTCATCGAAGCCAACGTCAAAAAATGGGGTCTAGCCCCTCAAACCGGCAGCCTCGCACCCCCACCCCCCTACGGCAGCGAACAAGGATCCATACTCCTTGACTCCGGCCGCGAAGGCATAAGAGAAGGCATGGGTGGAAGCTACATCCAAGCCGGTTTCGGTCACGGCCGCTCCAGCAGCCAGCAAATGCGTCTCGGACGCCAAGTACCGACGAGCCCCGGCCCGCAACGCAGTCCAACCGACATCTCATTAGCCGCCCTTAGTCTGGTCGATTCTAACGAAGATGTTGGTGAAGGGACTAGCCACGATGATCACGCGACGACCACAATCCCCGTAGACCAACGTCAAGGTCTTGGACTTCTGTCACCTGGCGAACTCCCTCCGGAATACAGTAGTCCTGTCGGCTCGCCCAACTTGCGCAACACGGCCGATCACGAACGAAACGGATACTGGGACGAGCGAGCACCGCTCCTACAGAACCAGCAGCAGTCTGGCGAAAGAAGTCCACCTGTCCCGAGCT
Organism: Alternaria conjuncta; assembly: GCF_024043145.1. NCBI lineage: Eukaryota > Fungi > Ascomycota > Dothideomycetes > Pleosporales > Pleosporaceae > Alternaria > Alternaria conjuncta. The sequence goes on along the minus strand of NW_026250102.1, from coordinate 769,979 downwards.
ATGATGCCGCGATGGCTGATACACCTGAGATACGGCGTCCTGCTATCAGAGTGAGGAGCGCGACGGAAGCTGGTGTCAGGCCGCGTGGACCCCGCTGATGACTTGGCCATTTTTCCTTGTGTTACTCTACTCCATTGTTTCGACGAATCCGAGAGGAAGGATTGCGTCTTTTCACTATACCCTATCGCTCAACTTTTTCCTTTTTCCTATCTTTGTCGGGGCTGGATCCATCTCATTGCGAACGATCATTATTGATCGGACGCACCGCTGTGGAGAATTTCTCCATGGACTGCATGGGTGGCAGCGAAACATATCTTTTGAGCAGGTTGATATCTCACCAGTCCAACCTTACCTGGCGTTTATGGAAGCGAGCATTGTTACGTTTATTTTTGCTTGCTTTCTGGGTGGAGTCACGAATGATTAAGCACACGAATACTCTTGTTGCTGGGCGTTTTGAAAGGGATAGATTGGCTCGATGTGCGTTGAAGCGCGTTCAAATTGGATTGCGGCTGGCTTTGGCTACTCATGTGGTAGCTTTTGGGTTGTAGTAGTAAAGCGATGAGTTGTTTGGATTGTCAATACACACGCTCTCCCACTTGCGAGAATTATCATCTCATTCCTCCTTTCTATCTACCCTGCTTGTTATCAATCCTAGCATGAACTTCCTGTGGCTAACAGCAGTTAAGCTTTCACCAGACACACGGTCTACAAACATCCTTTTCTTACTATCGAATCGCACGAACATACACATTCTGTCTCCATAGAGACCCATGGTACTCTTCCAGGTTGCCATACTTGGCGTACCAAAATGAAGAACTAGCGCTCGCTCAATTTGTCGGAGAACTGATCTCTCGTCAGTTCCTCCTGAACGAACAAAGAAATCGCCACCACCTTCGTTACCTCCTACGGTACAAGCACAATGTCCACGAACAATCTATGGGCGGACAGTCCATATCCATGGCGCAATCCCGCCATCATCTTCGAATCTCTACCAAGATCACTCATCCTCGCCGACCTAAAACGATCCTGGCACTTCCAAAGAGAAGCCCACTTCCGCTGGATGCAAAAAGTGATCTGGACCTCAGTTGACCGCTATCGTATCGTCCTTCGAGACGTCGAAGGCACCGTAGGCGAAATAGCAAAGGAGCTATGCAACAAGCCCACGGCATTCTACTGGCTTCAGTCGGCACAAACAGGTGCGCCCCACGCCCCCGAGAAGACTTGCATGTCCGGTGGTGTCTTTGCTGCTATATACGAAGAATGGGGACGGAGTCGTGGCAAGCTGAATATTGAGTTTGGGCATTTTTTCGCTGCGCCCGTGAGAGTTGCGGGTACGGGTCCATCGAGTTTACCAGATATCTTGAAGGCGCATTCGTCGCTTTGCGCGCAAGCACGGCGTATCTCGTTGGATATGGATAACTACTCCGTGCATTCGCTTCTTCCTACCGTTGTCCTCGTATGCGACCGTCGTGACTCAACCGCTAGATGTGGTTCAGACGGCTTCGTTAGTCTACGCGAAGTAGCGAGCACGCAGACTGTGCTTGTCATTCTCACCGGGGAAGATCGTACCAACACCGGTATCCACATTTCACTAGATCCTCTCAAACCATTCGCTCTGCCCATCGAAAGACCCGATGCCACTGGCCTTGTTATTCTGCGCGTGCCCCTTGATATAGCCGTCAGGTTTATCATCGAGTTGGAAGGCAGGATTGATGAGCGAGAGGGAACAAACAGTGCAACTTTAGACAAGAGTCTCTGTCTGCACCAAACACCTGTTGGATACAGTCGCGACATCAGGTTTTACCCCAATGTATGGGCTCGAATAATGCGGGCAGAGGCGTTGAAGATTGGGTTTAAGAAGTTGGAAGATACGAAGTTTGCTGCTGTACGCGTTCATGCTCAGCTTTCTGGGGAAGAGTCGGGTTGTGAACTTGAACATGTGCCTTTTAGCCAGAGGTGGAAAGAATGAACTGACTTGCGTTTTTGGGTTGGTTCTTCAATGTGGGATCGAGGAATACGCTGCGTGCAAAGCTTGGAGCCGGGTCATTGGCAGTAGCAGAAAAGCTGGTGCGTTTTTAAGCTGTAAGTCTACCTTTCGAATCTCTAAGGGCGCGTCGCTTACATTCTTGTTCCACCATTTCATGATACTGTTATTTTGATGTTTGGGTGGGGGAGAGAAGGAAGGAACGAGGGAGAGAAGAAAGAAGCAGCGTGTATCATCCATGAAGAAAGAGCTTCACGAACTGTCCCTACCTCTTGATGTTGTGTTTACCATCGCCTTCCAGGCTTTCTCATCTGTAGACTGCACCGTAACTTTCGCAACATGTCAAGCCCTCTCGAAGTCTACGAATCCGCGATCACGAACGGAAAACGGCTACGCAAAGAGCAAACCAGTTTTTGAGATCAGCCACGTTTGCCCGCCTCGCTTTCTTCGTGTGGCTACAATGTGAAGTCGTGGAGGCTACGCTCCAACACCGAGAATTCTCTCGGGAGAGTGGAAATATCGTGCGGCATAATGATCAGTAATTCGACATATGTCGAAGTTCGCTCTGTGAGTGAAGAGGAGTAACGAGGCGACGATGGTGGCGTTGTGCTGATTGTGTGATAGGATGCGGCAAGAAGCTTGCCAGCTACGATGATTTTGTGGGCACTTGTTGGACCTTGGCAGCCTGTACGTATGCGGCAAGCGAGACGTTGACGAAAGCATGACCGGGGAACAATGGTGTTGTCGTTTTCTTGGTTCCTCGTGATGGACGTGGCTTGCTCGATGCTCTCTTCCAGAGGTGTGAAGCGAGATTGCTCAGCCCCTCATCGCTCGAGGCTGTGAGTGAGGCTGTGAGGTGCGCCACGTGGGCGTCAACGACCGTGTCTCTCCTTCCAATTACAACCACCTTCCTCGCGAATTCCACTGCATGCGACACAATCACATCTCTCTTTGTTTGTATCGCCTTCGTCTCGCGACTTTCACCCAAGAGCATACGGCTGCGTTTCTGGCGACATCAAAGCTATCGCAAACATACTGTATACTCCAACACAATTTCGATGGCCTGCCCGAAATAAGACCAGGCCCTAGTCCAAGTCAAGAGCGCAATCTTTTCCTCTTTGTGTCTCTCGCGACGATGACTACCTTTTCTACCTACAACAACATAACCGAAGTTGACTTCCAAACCCTCAGTGTGAGCGGCTTTTATGGCCCAGGCGCATGGGCAGCCTGGTGCGTCACACTCATCGCATCCTGGGCACCTATTCTCCGCGACGAGTACACACATAACCTCCACTATATTACCTACGCGATGTATATGAACGCAGCCGCTATCGATGTCTTCCAAAACGTCCACATGGATCGCAAATTCGACAAGCTAGCTTCGGGTGTGAAGGAGTCGCTCCGTCAAGCAGCAGAAGCGGGGATACCTCTTTCTCGAATCCTTGGGGAAGCAGGGGATAAGGAGAGTCTTTGCACAGTGCGGACGACCGGCATTGGTAGTGAGGAGAGTATTACATTAGCAACAGCTCGATTCGGGCCATGGATATGGAATGCAACGGAATTCGAGGAACAGGCAACCCCCCACACACCTCAAGACAAGAGTCGTAATACAGAGGACTTCCAAATTCTCCTCGCCACTCACATGAAAGCCTGCCGCCAACTCATATCGCAGTGGGTTCAATCACGCGCCGCCATCTCCATTCTCAATCTAGGCTCTCTGAACGCAAGCTTCCAACTCTTGTTTACCATACGGAAGAATCTTCGCGTTATCGGTAGTAAAGCGTCTTCTGTCGACCTTGCCATTGTCCGTCGCAATCTCATCATATTCATGGGTCAGATTCTTCCTTCGATTGCCCTGTATCTCCGTCTTCTTGACCATCGTCATGACGTCCAACCGCGGTGGGTGGGCGGCGTTATAACGAACATGGCCTTCTTGGCATCAACGTCGGTCATGATGATGCTGAGCATGCTCGTGATTTCAATTTATGGCAACTTGCCCACAGATGTCGGTGCGATGCTTAGTCCGCTGTATGATATCTTGATTGGGGCGGCGATGATTGGGCGATGCGTAAGGACAGTTTTGGTTGGGGTTTTCGTGGAGAGAGGGATCAAGGGGAGGTGCTTGCTTGTGCCGTGTACGCCCGTTAAGATGTCGGAGTTCGATCAGGCATTTGCATTGTTTGCTGCAATAGTGTATTTTCTGTATGAGTTCGGAATGGCGATCCCGAAGGGTTATCGATTTCTTGTGTTGAGGATTAAGAGATTAGTGCAGAGACTGTGGCTTTGGACGTAGAGATCGGTTCAGAGACTGTGGCTTTGGACGCAACCACATCCCAGAACGATGACATAGGTCGGACGACTACTCCAGCATCTACGCTCATGATAATATGGGAGGACGAGTCAGTGGAGCTCAGTGTACCATCGTCGCAGGATATCTATGGGCACCGCTCACGATAATATCCATTATGTTCCATTCTCCTTCATTCGGATTATCTGGAACCGAGAGTACACAGTCATCTCGTCGTTGATCCCTCATTCACAACATACCCGATCACACTAATGCCCGTATGAACAGCATTACTTCCACACCAGCTGAACCAACCCTTCTCTTACCGCCGTTTCGAAGATCAAAGCATGCCCTCACTACTCCCTGCTGAAGAAAAATATACGGAAACGGCAGGATACATGCCCATCATCGGCAAGTCCGAAGCATCGTCATCATCAACTACAGCACTCGAAAGTGGAACCATACATTCGCAATACATCTAAAGGTATCTGCCATATCTCCACAAAGGTTTCAAACAACTGTCACAATGTTTGACCAAAGCCATACTCCACATCCCCATGTCCTCGGCCGAGATCTCAACAATCCCATCCACCCCCAAAACAACCTGCATGCCCCTCACACATGCAGCTACATCCGTCGTACCAAAGAAAAACACCCCCCAAGAAATAGATCACAGCTGTATCCGTGAACTATCTACAAATATACACAACCCCCCACAAACCCAATCTCACATTCTCCAATCATCTTCCAGAAGCCCTCCTTCCGCACCAGGCTCGTATTTCGGAGTTATCAAAAAAAGTCTCCCCCCCTACCGACGTTCCACAATCCACGTTCCACTACCGACCGACCGTACTTTCAGCCTCACATGGCAGCGCCGCGCTAATGGGACGTGCCGTGAATACGAGAATGTATGACGGTATCGAGTAAGAAGCCAGTGCAAAAGCTACGCGTCGCGTTCGAAGCGATCAACACCGCGTACGACACCCAGTCACGTTACTTCCTGCTTCGCCCGTTTTTTTCTGCGAGGGATGCAGGCGATGTAAGACCGAGGGAGAGACCGTGCTTATCCACTGTTTTCTAGGGTTGAGAAGGGTTGGCGAAGGCTTGTTGGGTTTGGGAGGTTTGTCGATGTACGATGTACGAATCAGAGCGCATGTATTAGTACGAGATGCAGGGTGGAAAGATCTTCGAAGACTATGTTTCACGCCTGCCACGCGTTGGACACTTAGTGTCTTTTGAGCTGTTTGGGTTGGGTGGATATGTGTTTAGTAGTAGCGAAGGCAGCGGTGGCACGAGTGCGAGTGCGAGTGTTGTGATGCCACGATATGCGTTGCACATCCACATGCACACGCTACGTGACATGTATATTCGCTGATCCCTTTGCAACCTCACGGTAACATCCTCCCACTCGAACTGTTAATAGTAGCACAGCAGAGTCGCACTCGCAGTCGCAGTCGCATGCACAGTACCAGCAGATCTACCATCCAGCGGGTCAATTCCCCCCGTCTTAGATATGCCCTTATCCAGCCTAGTCCCTCCCCCAAAACCCCAATTGGGGAGTTTGGAGACACAGAAAGCATACCTAGGTATAATGTGAGGCTTAGCTCCCCGACTAAACAGTTATCGGAGGTAGGCGTGGGCGGTCGGAAGGAAGGAATGCGGGAATCGACTGATAATGACGATCGTGGGGTTGCTTCGTCCGGCAATCAGTTCAGGCAGATTCGCGGGCGAAAAGGGTGTGCGTGTGTGTAGGAGATGTCTCCGCGTGCTGATGGTTGGGAGTCGACGTAGAGTTTAGGCAGTTGGGTGTTAGCTTTCGCGAACTTGTTTAGTTAGCAGCGTTGACGGTCGGCTTTCGCTTCCAAAGCTTTTGCGCAGAAACGTGGCAATGCGACGCGGCGTTAGGTTAGAAGAGCGCCAGAAACGCCAGAACCCATCGGATCGTGCTTGTCCGAGGTGAGTGAACCAGAGGAAAACAAACTTTGGCATCGTGGCATTCTCCGCGAAAACGACGCCATGGCGATGGTAGTGAGCGCGCACAAGTTCGGGGACAGGGCCAGCCACACAGTCTAACGCAGCTCTGGTGTCCGTGCCAGACGCGAGGCTACTACTCGTTCTTTCGTTCAGCCACCCCTTATGTACGCGCGGATCATATCGTCGAGGCTTCGGAACTTTCTCCAGCATTCGGCTTCATCGCGCCTAGGTTCTTGTACACACAGTAAGTGTACATGATGCACCTACAGCAAACCGAGCGTCCCTCCGCCTCGGCTCGACATGAACAATGACCACGCTGAGGCTCACACACCCACCCACCCATGCACGCTTGATCCCCAGAATAGAAATTATCAATGACCTGTTCGGTATTAGTAGAAATCGGGGGCTGCTGCTGCTGGGGCTGCTGCTGGGGCAGCACGGCTGTCAGAAAGTAGAGATCTGCTTTTCTGCAGGTGCTGGTGCGTGAGCGCTGGCAGGGTGCCGCGAGCACAGGTGCGCATCCTTCGGCCGACCGAGCTCACGCGTTTTTTTTTTCGGTTTGGTGGTTGATCGTCACCGTCACGTTTTCTCTCTCTCCCTTCGGAAGCCGGACAAAAGCCACATCCGAGCCCCGGGCGGTGGTTGGTGGATTCCCAGTGCGGTGAACCAAGAACCCAACGTCGAGTGAGACTCGAGTCAGTCAGCGCGCTGGTACACCACGGGTAAGTGCCCGTTGCGTTCTGCCAGGTCAGAATTTTGGAGTGTCATGGTGCTGCGACAAAGAGGATACTATGGCGAGTGGAAAACCATCTGCAATCATTCGATAGTTCGCAAAGTTCCGATTCTTTTGGTGGAGGTGATGAGTGATCATTTATGCAAACGTTGCAAACCTACTCCATTTCCATGTCCTCGAGACGAGATCTCGGCATAATAGCACCGCAACAGCCCACACACGGAGGCCGTGGGCCACGGGAGAGTGGGGGACATGCCCTGGACGTCCGATTCTCAGCGGCCAGCGAAGAAGAAAAAACGTGTAGGGCGCGATGGAGACAGCGGAGCCCAAACGTTCCAAGAGAGCGGAGCCGCTTGAACAGCGTCCCTCAGGAACGGCGGAAATTTCTTGTGGGTCGCCCTCTCGCATTGGGGAGGCACGTTTGTTGGAGGGAGGAGAGGACCTCGGGATGCAAGCAAGCGCGTGCACAGAGTTTCTACTCGCCTGCCCTGGTCCATCGTCCTCCCGCTAACTCGACACCAGGGACGCGGCTAAGCAACCTGCCGGACTCCCATGATGCAACGCCTATCTGGGATGTCTGAAGCAGCTGGCCAGCAGACGACCCAAACTTTTTCAACCTGCAAGTTGCAACACTATCGGGTAGCTCTCTCTCTCTCGCGCTCTTCGGACAGACCATGGATACACCTTGTAGGAGCTCAAGTACCGAGATGCCGAGGAGATGGTTCTCGCAGTCCCAATCCAAGAACAACCCTGGAGGACCCTGGCGTGAGCACTATTAGCTAAGACGTAACAAAGTGCTGGAATTGTCGGTGAACCGCTTTGGGGTCGCAAAGCCGAAGGCAGCCTTCTTATTGACAAGCAAGTGTTGCGACGGCAAGTGTGTGATGGCTGGCGAGGGAAATGGCGAAGGCAGCGAGAAAGTGGAATAATTGCGAGAAAGTCATAGGAACTTCGCTTGCACCTTCCGCTTTGCATGCTGTGGCTGACATGGATGCCGCTCCCGTTGTCGTCGTTATGGTTATGCATTGGAATCCTTCAAACGCCTGACGCCGCACGCAAAAAACGACCAATCGACATTTCAATGCGCAACTCCCCTCGAACACACCACATCAGCCCTATCTCCTAAACGTTGACCGGTCTATACGCCAATACGTAGCCTGCCAAGCCGGAGCATTCTGTGGCGGTGCAGCCATCACAGCATTTTCGCAATCCCACACAAAACAAGGTTGGCGCCGCAGACAGACCTGTTGCGTGGCTGGTGAAGAGAACGGTGTGACGATTCGTACGCGTTAGCCAGGCTAGGCGAGTGAGCAAATCCTATCCCGCTACCCGCGAAAAGCGAAATCCAGCGCACTGGTATGACATCAAGCTCGAGCCTACTGTACGCTGTAGGTCATACCTTAGCGCGGCCGTTGTCTTTTGATCCTTAACTATCCTTTCTTGTCAGGGCTTCCTTACCTGGAAAACCTTCGTATTTCGCCTAGACGGCATTGAGAGAACTATTGCGCTGAATCGAGACTGCATTTGTCGGCAACATGCTTGTACGTAAACCCGCAGTGCTGGGTTGATAATTGATAATGGGAAGCGATGGTGGGGGATTTGGTCTTGATTGGCGGCAGGAGGCTAAAATTGGTAGCTGACCTGTCCATCTTTCACGCGAGCATGCAGGGCAGACCCTGGCCATCACATGGAGAAACTAGGACTAGGGCTGAGAAACTAAGACGGTGTTGGACAACCTTAATTCTTCTGTGCATTGCTATCTAGCTGGTGCCTAAGTATCCTTGCTCTTCTCTGTACTCGGGGAAGTGCGGACGACGCTCAATGAGGAAGACGTTTTCCCTGAGAGTGGTTGTTCGTTCGCTGCGCTATGCAAGCTTTCCGTTATGTCGTTATGTGGCGTTCTGTGAGAGCCTCGTCAGGCTTCCTCCACGCCGGGCATCAGTCCCGCAGCTCGATGCGCCTTTTCCTACAATGTAGCGAACTCCGGTCCAACTGCGGCTGACATAACAGGGGACGATGCGCGCGTTGCATGTTGGTGCGAAACATGTCCACTTGTTGTTCCGTCCACCTTGCGTCTGTCCGGATATTGCGCCGAAGCGCCGCAGCAGCCAAACCGCGATCGGCTTACGGCGGAAAGCCACAGCACCGTGCCAGTGGTGGCATGTCATAGGTCCGACTCGGGTGTCATGATTGACAGAGATCAATCGATCGGAAATTGTTCGTCTCGCACACCTGTGGATACAGCGAGGACGGGCCGGGCGGATGTCAGGTTTCGTTGCGTGCGCATGGTTCCTCGAATTTCCGCCGACATGGTGCTCTCAGGCGTGGTTGTACTGGCTGGGAAGGTACCCCGCAGTGGACGCCTGGCCTTTGTCGTCTACATCGTCCAGCGCGGGAGTGTGTGATTGAGAAGCGACAATCTGCATCGGAGTAGTCATTTGGTTCCTGGGGGATCGTTCAGCGCGTCGTTCACGTCCAGATAGGTGTAGCCACGAACCCGCTGGGATAACCAGATTGCATTCCGAATGCGAATGCATGCTCTTGTGGGGCCGAGTATGGCGGCAGCAGCGCTGCAGGCGACCCCAGCGGAGACGCATAGCTGCTCGACGATGCGTAGCTGCTAGCTGTGCCATACGTGTCGACGGTGCCAGATCGCGGGACTTCGAGGTACGGTGACGTCGGTGCAGAAGCCATGCCATGGGGAAGGAACGTGAGCGGTGATGGCGCAAAGGCGGGAGACAGGCTCTGGCCGTAGCTGTATTGTGCAATGTGGTTTTCCAGGTCCAGGTTGATGCTCTCCAGTGCGTAGGCCGACTGCTGCTGCATCGGCGAAATAGATGTCATCTGTTGTCTAGACCATTCTCGCCGGGTCTTATAAGACGAGACCATGTCGATAGGAAATTGCACCAGATAGGACATGGTCTGCATGCGCGCATCGTATCGAGGGTCTTGGAAACTCTGGACCAGCTGATTTATTTCCTCCAATGGGCGAAGGGAAAGGTCCGCGACAAAGACAGAAGCAACATCCGGGAACATTGGCTCCAAGGCTAGCGCAGTAGCGTAGAAATGAGCCAGAACAACCAGGACGTTGACGTCTCCACGCTTCGCAGCTAGAAGTGAAATGGGAACCCAGAACAGCCACTTCCGTAATGCATAGAGCTGGTTGAACTGTTCCTCCGGGCTTTGCGGCTGGTTAGACGATCGCAGGCGGTCGAGGTAGCCCTTGAGTTGGTCCACCCATTTCGATTCCTGTTCGTTGCGAGTGAGATAGGGCTGTAGTCGTTGGAGGGAGGCGTGGATATCGACCAGGGCGTTCATGTGCTCTCTTCGTGCTTCTGGCGATATCGGGGTACTGATTGGGTTCATGAAATGTCGGTTTGGCATAGGTGTGTGCTCTGCGATGTAGTCGGCGAACAGAGACTCATGTCTCCAGGGCTGCATGGATTGGATTACAGTCTTTGTGCCTGTGACTAGAGAAGCCCAGCCTCGCCTAAATGACTGCGTCAGTTTTGATTACCCCAATACATTCGGGTAGTCCTCACCAGTCTGTCGCCTGCCATGCAAGCAGGAGAGACGCCGCAAGTACAGCATCCGAGTTGTGCTTAGTAAAGTTGGTGATGCCGTCGTGCAGGCCCTTGAGAGCAAGACTTGCGTGATGGAATGCGAGGTTTCGGGTTTCGGTTGATTGAGAGATCCAGGCCAAGTGCGAGGCAGAGAAGGCGAGGATGCTGTGCATAACGAATGGATGGGTTGCGGCTATGCTCAAGAATCTAGAAACGTTAGTGTTGCTTTTGGGCGAAGTCGCTTGGGGTGGTAGGTGCGTACTTGGGCATCATGTCGGTCCAGAGGGTCGATTTCGAAGTCCTGTTTCTGAACATCTCATTCGAAATAGAGGCAAGATGGTGCACCAGACGGAGGTCAACCGTCGTCAAGGCGCGCCATTGCGGCTGTGGGTATACTCGGAGCTCGGGGAAAGGAAACTCTCCCGTCTGTCTCCAGAGTTCGATGGTGGCCTCGATCTCGGGCGTCCAGAGCAGGTTGGGCTGCTGAGGAGACTGGGGAGACTCTGGCATCATGGCAGTTGGACTGTCCATGTAGTCGCAGCGAACCTGGTGCTTGGTGCAGTTGCGGCTGGGAAATGTTAGTACATGAGTCGTAGACAAAGAGATGTTGGTGCTTACCATTGCGGGAATGTTTCATCACAGCGAATATGCCGCCTCTTGCACGTCTTGCAGCCCTTTCGGGACTTGGTATGGCTGCGCCTTGAAGGGCCTCCACCGGGACCAGCCATTTTTCAAGAGGAAGATGAAGTAGTTTAGCGAGAGTGGGAAGTGGACCGTACGGCGTGGTCGTGGTAGCACGTCAGGGCACAGGATCAGTCGCAGGCAGTGTTCTCTTGTTGTGTGGTATGCGAGATGGACGGGAAGGTGGGATAGACGAGGGGCTGTGTATATGCGGGCGGTAGATCTGGCGAGCGGTTGATAAAGCGAGGGTAATGGGGTCGAAACCGGTGACTAAATTGGACAGGGTGGTGATTTGGAGGCTGTTCGTGGGCGTTCTGGTGATATATAGTGCAGAGTGCAGATGGGATGAGCTTAGATAGCTCTAGGGCTGGAGAGATATTGACGCAAGGCCAGCAATACCTCCGGCGGACAGGCTAAGAGGGTACGACAGGACGACGTGACAGCGGAAGTGGTCAAGCTCGTCTGCAACCTACCCCCTGCACAATGACCATGCAGGATGAGGACAAGGCTATGGACTAGAGGCTCGCCAGGCTGAAGAAGGGACTTGGGTGGTATGCGGGCAAAAGCGCAGGGTGACTTGTGCTCGGTCCCAAAGACGACAAACGTCGAGAAACGGGGCCAGGTAGGGTTAGCCTGAGGTAGCGTCCACACAAATAGCAGTGACGCCACGAGCGGCGGAAGAGGGACTTGGGTGGCAGCCCGCGAGACGGGAGAGGCTAGCAGGGAGGGCAGAGAAGCTTGCGGGAGCTACAGACGATGGAGTGACTGATTGCCAGATGGCACCGGCTGGCTCCTGCTCGTATGACATAGCCCCGGTGTAACTCCCGTGGGGATTAAGGTTCCAGCGAGCCATGAACCCTCGCAGTCGGCAGGGCGCTTTCAGACATGCAGCACGGCGTCGCTCAAAGACTCAGGACGTGTTTGGATGAATGAAGCGGCCCCTGTCGGGCGAGGGTTGAGCCCAGGGCTAGGGTGCAGTGTGAAGGTGCTAGTTCGCCGACGGCCATGTCGCAGAAAGCAGCCTTTGGTGGCCCTCTGGTCAAAGCCCCTGTCAATCCGCTTGGGACGGAGACGTTTGAGCGTGCAGGTGCATGAGCCGCTCCAGCTGGGGCTCGGGCTCAGAGCGCAAGAGGCGTGAAAAACGGCCATTCAGGTCCGACGACCGAGGAAACGCCAACAGCTGCGCGGGCCGTGCGTGGAGAACGATCGACCAGTAGCACCTGGATAGCTCGCTGGCCATGCTGTAACGGGTAGTTGGAAGCCGCCTGCGGAATAGTGGGTGAAGGAGGCCGCCATGCTTGCTCGCCGGGTCAGCTTCGGGGCGCGCGCGCTGCTAATTTTTCAGACAGCTCCAGAGCCCTGAGTGAGGTGGCAGCGCCCACGCGTGACGGCGGACGGGCGACCACGGGCGACATGGATGCCCGAGATCTCATCAACGCGAGATGCGAAGCTGGACTCTGCCAGCGACGTCGGTCGAATCAGACTGACGTTGCTGATGCGATGCCACCAGCGATCGCTAAACACTGCGGAAGCCGGGGCCCTCAATATCTCGCGGTCAAAAATAGCCCTCCGTGCGTCACCTGTCACCAGACCGCACGCAAAAAGGGTCTACACTCTCATCGCGCTGATTTTCCATCGATACTACGCTGGCCCATCCTCACGCCGCTATGCTCATACCGCTCCTTCGCATCCAGTTGCGCCGAGCAGTGGCGGCGGACCTCGCTCTATTCCTGTCTCCGCTATCGACGGAAGGGCGCCGCGCGATGATTAAGCGTGACTTCCGCTCCGACGAGTTCCACGAGTGGGTGACTTCGCCTGTGGCATCGCGAAATGCCATCGCATCACTGGGTAAACAACCTGGGAACCTCCCCGCCTGGCAATATCTCATGCAGCGGAGAATGCTTGCTGGCGGGGCCTATACAGTAACTGAGTAATTACGCGACCCTGCTGGTGGGCGCCTGACACAACAGCCTGCATCCACATATCGAGATATCGTCACAGCAGCTGCGATTTCGTCGCCGACATCCCATAGGGCTGTACCTATGACGTTGTCTATACGCGCGATACCGTCGCGACCGTCGCGTGGTGGAGCACAAGTAGCTGCCACGAGATACGAGTTCTAAACCAGGAACCAGTGGCATCGCGGCGGCACCCGTCGCCTACCTGCCAGCTACCTCTTGCAACCACCGAGGCTAAAACTCTACTAGATGACATAGCGGAATGCGCGAAAGCAGGTTCATGCGACAACATGTGTATTCGCAGGCTAGTCTTCCTTCAGCCACACGCCTACGTCGAGCTGGTGTTTGGTTGTCATAGATCCGTGGTGGCTATTCTTAGGATTAAGGTCCTTTTACCCTGGGAGTTTGCAGCCGACCATGCATCTAGGGCTACCCATGCAGCCATGTTTTCTCTGGGGTTCTGCGACTAGGGTTACAAGACACCTCTCCACTCGCATCTGTCGTCCATCGTCGCATCGGTCTTTTCCGATGGCCTATTCGCCTTTTCAGCGTAGCCTCAGCATAGCTCCAGCGTACACTAAGCCAGCGCACTACTAACCGACTCAGCGATTCAGCAACCACAAAAAACATCCGAACGTTACTATACATACATTTTATGACGTCTGAAGAGGCTTCATGTCGCGACACCACACCGGCAGTCACACGACAACAAGACATCGCAGCCAAGCCGGTTACCAAATGCAAGTTTTGACACCAAATGTCGAGTTTTCAGCGCGGCGCGCAATACACATTCCCCAGCCATCTGCAAGCCACACTTTGCACCTGCACGACCATGCAAAGCATCCCTCTCCACCCGTCGGCCCAGAGCTATAAAAAGCGTCGCACCCTGAGCTACCATTGGCGCGGAAGCGATTTCTACCGGCAAGTGTGGCAGGCGACACAGAGAAATCACACAGACACTTCCTCTTCTCCGCCCTCACGGGCCATTGCGTGCACTGTGATGTGACCTGTCAATTCCTCCGAACGCTTTGGGGGGCTTTGATCCACCGGCCGAACATGCACCTCTACCTATTGCAAAATCAACGTTTTGATATTCACGCATATCTACTGTGTATCGTCGATCTCACATCCCAGACGCACACCACCACCACATCATACTCACCCCTCCAATCCTCCATATTGCCAATATATCGTCCACTACAAAACCCGCCTATGCAAGCCCACCCGTCTGAACCTTACCCAAACATACACCTAAACATACACTACAACTATCATTCACCCCAATAAGCCTAAAGGCAATGGCCAATCCCAATACTACACAACCAGCCAACCATCTTCGTGACCTGATACATAACCCAATGAGTCTCAGAAAATAGTGTGTGAGCAATACCTCCGTAACCTGAAACATTCGGCCTCGGCCGTAATATCACTCATCTGGCAGGTAATCAGGCCGATGAGCCTTGTTCGCTATTCCAAGGTTCTTTCAATAGATTATGTGACCCCACACGTGATCGACGCTGGGGTTGCTGAGTCAGTCACGGATTTCTCGCTTTCCGCCGAGTCGTAAAGCATGGGCGTTTAGCATGGGAGATACACACAGACTATGGGATTTTTTACGTGAATATTGGGTGGCCTGATACCGGCAATGTGTTTCAGATCGCGGGCAATGTTACATGCTGGTGAAGGTGGGGGAGAGGGGAGTTTCAGCTGTCAATGTTCATCGGCGGTACCGGGCGCTTGGGGTGGGTAGGTGGGTGTGGCTATGTGGGTGTGGGTGTGGTTTGTGCGTTTGTGCTGTGGATGAATGAATGAACGAATGTACGAGTGGTTATGTCATCGGAGGTGGTGGAAACTGGATTCTTCGAAGAAGGGAGGTATGGCCCGTTTTTGGGATTGAGACGGGGTTTGAAGTTGCTTCCTTCCTTTCTCAAATTTCTCTTTGCTCAGTAGTCTGGCAGACGGGGGAGAAATATCCTTCATCAATCCTACTACACATACTCCCTCCCCTCCCCTCCCCTCCTACCATCCAACCTACCCCATCCCTCCAAATTCCCCCCTCTCAAGTCCCCCAACTCCACTCATCCCACTCCTCCCTCCAACTCACCGGCTCCAGCGGCCCCTCAACGCTCAAAATCTGGCCCAACGCACACTCATCAAAGCTAACCTTGTTCTGCTTCTCCAAGTAAAACAGATCGTATCTCTCATGCATCGCATCTTTCAGATTGCGTACATTACCCTCTGGATGCAGTTTCTCCCATGGTCGCGTGCACACACGGCCTTTGCAGCGCTTGAGTGTGAGGAGGAGGGCGTCGAGGCGGGCGGTTAGGGGGAGGATGGGGTAGGAGTTTATGAAAGAGGGGGAGGAGGGGAAGGTGGTGGTGTTGGGTGTGGAGAGGAGGTTGGTGAGTTGGTATGGGTCGGTCTGCGTGAGGTTTGTCAGTACGCATTTCCCCAAGCCTTTAACCCAAAGAGATGGAGAGAGTGGAAAGAGCAAAGAAAAAGCAGACCAACCTTCATATCATAAAGCTCCCGCTCATTCGTACACCAAACCGTATAACTCAAATCATACTCCTCCCCCACCACCCTCACCGTCTTATACGTATTCTCCGCCCACCCATCCCGCCCATAAAACGTATTCCCCTCCACCAAATACTCACCCCAAAACTCAACATTAACATGTTCACTCTTCGCACTCCTTTCCTGCATCGCCCCCGTAACAGGAATAACCTCCCCGTCAAAGTCCTCCCGGGGTGGTATACCAGCGAGATGAAATAGCGTAGGCACGATATCAGTATGACTACTCGGTATATTCTGAATAGCGTTCTTGGCGATGCCTGGGCCGCGGATGAAGAAAGGGATGTTGATGTCTTCTTCTATGCCGCAGGATTTACCGGGCGGGAGCCGGTGTTGGCTGATGTGGAAGCCGTTGTCGGTTGTATATATCAAGTAAGTGTTTTCCAATACCTCGGGGGTTTCGCTCAGACGGTTCATGATTGATTCTATGAGGTCGTCGACGGATTGGAGGGTTTGCAGGCGCGCGCGGTACCAGGCGTCGTTGTACGCGATTTCTGAGTCGTTGAGTGGGCGGAGCGTGGAGAAGTAGGATGCTGTTCCTGGCTGATGGGATACTAGTGTGAGATGGGGACTGCGGTGGAAGAGGTGGGGTTACTTACTTTTGAGGGGTTGAAGTTTGGTGTCCTGGGTACTTTCACATCCGGAAAGAGATGCTCGTGTCGCTTTGCGGGGACGGGTAGATTGAACTTTGCAGGGCGTGGGTTGGTGATTGTTTCTGAGTGGGGGGCTATGGGTGCGACGCCGATGAAGAATGGTCGGTCTGGTGCTGCGATGGCTTCGTCTAGGAAGGAGACTGCGGCGTTGGCTACGAGGTCGGTTGAGTACTCTCCTGGTGAGTTTCTGTAGACGTCGTGGTTACGCGTCATGGTTGAGTTGTAGAAGACGTATGTTCCGGGGTCAATCAGGACTGTAGATGTCAGTGTCTGGAAAGCTTCGCTGTAGTGGTATCGGGATACTTACAGTCAGAACTATTCCAGCCGCTGGCTCGCGGTGCATCGTATGTAGACGTGGAGTGTCCATTCATCAGCTTCCCAGTGTAATAAGTGTTGTAGCCCGCCTCCTGAAGCCACACGGGAAGATAAGCATCGTTGAAACCTTCCTCAATGAACCTAGGATATCCGCCTGCTGGGAGTGAGTATAATTTCCTAGCATATGCCTTTACATTCGACGTACCATAAGGAGCTGAGACATCCGTGACGTTCGTGTTATGGGCGGCTTTCCCAGTCAAGAGAGACACTCGTGACGGGCAACATAGTGCTACGGTGCAGAAATGCTTCTTGAACCAAGTACCTTCCTGGGCAAAATGCTTTTGTACAGCAGGTTGGTAGTCGAGCGAGTTCAAATGTAAGTCTTGATCATCTGTAATAATGAAGATGAAGTTGGGTTTGGTAGAGCGCCCTATAACAGCGGCTACACCGAAAGAAAGAAACAGTAGAATTCGACTTGGAATCATGATTGTGGGTGAGAATTGCGTTCTTTAGAATTCACAGTGTTGATATACCTTGGAAATTGTTTACACTCTGACGTATCCGGGTAGTCGCTACCTACGCCCATCGCGCGAAGTTGCAACTTCATTGCGTGCTCGGGAAGCCGACCAGGGTTCACTACAGGCCCACTCACGAAGTGTCCTAGTAGACATAGCTGCCAATAGGACAGAAGAGGAAGTGATGACCGAGGTGAATGTAATGGATGTCTAGTCCTAAAAGGAGAAAGAGCCTGGCAGTATGAGCTTATCGTGAAGCAGGCTGAGGAGCGTGCTTCCGATCTATCTGCCGGTACACAGCAGATCTGCCTGTATAGAGATATGACAAGGGAGAATTTGCAAGGAGACCAGAGATGACTAGAAGTACTGAGTAAGGAGCCCCGTCGGCCTTACTCTAGCGATGGCCTTGGATGCGGTTGGAATGAAGTGGACCCTGGAACCTTGGGACAGTAGACATCACTGCAGGGCTGATGCGTCAACTCCATGCTGTGACCGAACCCATACATATCCGCCAAGACGTTTGTTCTGTGACACGAGAAGATGATTCCATGAACACGAGCGATACCGGGTAGAGGGGTCAGCACATGGAACGACCTTGTTCACTTCCATTTCATAGTGGGGCATCGGAACGTTCCGAAGCGCGGGCCGAGGAGTTATTCCGGCGGCGCCTGTCGATGGCGTAGGTCCAAACACATCGACAACACACTTGCGCACCTCACCGCTCTACCTTCACGCAACTATGTCGGGAGGCTGGAACACCATAGAGTCTGATGCTGTAAGCCCGCCACCCCTATCCCCCAAGAAAAACCGACTAATACTAACAACCCCAACAGGGTGTCTTCACATACCTCATCGAGAAGCTCGGTGTCAAGGGCGTAGAGTTCGAAGAACTCACCACACTCGAACCCTCAGACTTACAAGCCCTCGGTACACTATACGGCGTAATCTTCCTCTTCAAGTACCCGACCGGCGAGAAACCCAGCGACGTACCGAAAGACGGGACGTACGACTACGAGGCGGCGAATAAGCTCTTTTTCCCTGCGCAAACGATACAGAATGCGTGTGGTACACAGGCGATTGTTTCGCTGCTGCTGAATAGGGAAGAGGAGGTGGATATTGGTAAGGAACTGAAGGAGTTCAAGGAATTTGCTGGGGACTTCCCGCCAGAGGTATGTGAAGGCAGGGACTGTATCTATGCTTTGGATAGGAGGGGCTGATAAGGAGGCATAGCTACGAGGAGAAACACTGTCGAACTCGGACCTCATTCGCGAAACCCACAATTCCTTCGCGCGGTCTTCGCCGTTCGTCGACGAGACACAAAGGACGGCTACTGAAGACGACGATGTCTTCCACTTTATCGCGTAAGTTCCCACTCTATCTACCTTACCCCCCACAGTCCACTAACCCATCCACCCAGCTACACATCCATAAACTCCCACCTCTACGAACTCGACGGCCTCCAACCCGCGCCCATCCTCCACGGCCCCTGCACCCCCACCGACTTCCCCGCCAAAATCATCCCCGTCCTCCAACGCCGCATCGCGCGCTACCCCGCCTCGGAAATCCGGTTCAACCTCATGGCCTGCTGTCGCGACCTGCGCATCCGGGCGAGGGAGATAGGCGACGAGGACGAGCTCGAAGAGCAAGAAGACAAACGCGCGAGGTGGCTGTATGAGAATAGTTTGAGGAGGCATAACTTTGTGGGGTTTGTGGGGGAGTTGTTGAAAGCGGTTACGAGGGCGAAGTTGAAGGAGGGCGAGGGGGCTTATGGGGCGTGGGTTGAGGATGCGAAGAGTAGGGCGGGGAGGAAGAGGGAGGAGTTGAGGAAGAAGGGTATTCAGCCTGAGGAGTGAGCGGTAGAGGGAGTGGGAGAGGGGGTGGATGGGGTAGTTTGGGGGCAAGGAGACTGAAAGATGGATGCTTGTGCATGATTATACTTGCAGAGCTCTATCGGATACAAAGCTGATAATCACAAAGACCAGTCTATCGGACTACTATGCTCTTTCCCATGTCGAATGAACATCAAAGCTAAGTCGAATATCTCCACACTATACTGATATGCCTGCTACCCTTTACGTTCACACCGCCAATTCAGTCTCTCACAGCAACTCAAATATACTGAGACCAAGCCGCACACGGTAACATATTGATATTATATCTTCATTCTTCATATTGGTATATACTCCCCATATCCCTAACCATACCCATATCCACAGCCACACCATCCAAGTCATCAACCAATAACCCACTCCATTCTGCTATGCCTCAAACCAACCATAAAGAAAGAAAAAAGCGAAAGAAAAGGGATATCTTCGATCGAAACCGCTACATTACGTCATGAACATGAAACATGAAAGACATGGTATAGTATCGTGTGAGTGTATGTATGCAAAATGCAAATGCAAATGCACATGTATATGCATATAGATAGGTAGATGCTTGAGGCCGTGAGGGGTATGCGTTATAAGCTTCATAGAAAAGAGAAAAGGAAAAGTAGGACAAAGAAAAAGGGAGGAAATATTGGGGTGGGGAGAAGACGATGCAGGAGGAGGAAGAAGGCGGGAGAGGTTGTGTGAGGGCATCTAAGCAGACGCAGCGCAGTAAGCAAGCGACGCAGGGAAGACGGGTTCGACTTCTGAAGCGCAGAACGAGGTTTCAGCGGGTGTCTGGTAGGACGCAACAACGACGTCCGTCTTCGCCTCAACCTCAGCAGCAGCGAGGGGAGTAGACTCCTCCGCAACGACGTCGAAGAGCTCAAGGTCTACAGCGGGGCTGGTAAATATCTCTTCTTCCGCCTTCTCCTCGACAACGACCTCAACCTCAGCCTTGACCTCCTCAGCCATAGACTCGATCTCCGGGTCTGCAATCTCAAGAACAGGGACGGCGGTAGCAGTAGCAAACTCAGTGACTGTAAACGTAGAGTAACTCGTCGCAGTCATAGTAGCCGTAACGGCATTGGGCATGCTCGCCACAACCTCAGTCGGTAGCTCGAGCATCTGCGCCGACGCGGGTGCTTGCTGAGCAGCACGCATGTTCATCGCCATGTATGCGACGGCCACAGCCAGCAGCAAGATAATAGAGTTGCGCTTGTCGCTGAGAAGAAGGATGACATAGTTCTTCAGCAGCGTGCTGAGCGGTATTTGAGCTGCCGAGAGACGTGTGGCAGCTTCGGCGCTCTCCTGTTCCTTGATAGCAGTTTCCAGCGCACGGAGACGCTGGGCGACGGCATCGGATTCAGCGAGGGCCTTGGCTTCGAGTTCAAGACGAACAGCCTCCTTCGCTTCGTTGAGCTTGAGCTGGAGGTCCTCTTCGAACTTCTTCCTCTCAGCTGCTTTCTCTTCGATACTTCTTTGCAGAGCGGCGGCAGCCTCTTCGAAGCTCTTTTGTAGTTCGGCCTCCTCCTTGCGCTTCGCCTCGTTGGCTTCCTCTTCTAGGATCTTGGTCTTGGCTGCGGCTTCTTGGATTTGGCGTTGGAGTTCGACGGTGTATTGTGCCTTGCGCTTGTCGGCTTCTTGCTCCTCCTGGGCGCGGCGCTCGAGCGTCTTGCGGACCTCCTCGGGGATCCAGGGGTGGATCTCGACGTCGCATCTTTCCATGTCGTTCCAGCAGGCTTGCCATGCGGCGGCGCGCATCAGGCCGTTGGCGGCGTAGATCTTGATGTCCCATTTCCGTGTGCCTGCACCGATGCCTTTGCCGGGCTTCTTGAGCTCGCGATGGCAGTCTATGCACATGCTGTGGTCGCCGTTGTGGGAGGTGTTGCTTCCTTCCGTCAGTGTGCCTCCACTCATGCGACTGCCCCGTCCGGTGTTCTCGTCGCCGACGCTCGCGACATCGTCCTCGTCTTCCCGCTCGTCCTCGTCCTCGGGTGGGACGAAGTGGCCGCACGGGAGCAGCCGGGGTGTCCTGAGCTCCAAGCTCTCCAGTATGCGTTCCTCGAGCAGGTCGTACTCGTCCCTGGGGTGCGGGATGAGAAGGCCGCGTCGCATCAGGATGATGTCCTGCAGCTTCTCCTCCAGCAGCTTGTAGTTCTCCACCAGCCAGTCAGGCATGATCCTGGCCATGATGTCGTGCGAGTACGGTACCTGCATGGGCAGAATGGTAACATGTAACAGGACCAGCGGCGCCTGCTGCGGTGTCGGAGTCGGTCTCGGACTATGAGGCTCCCGTATGCTCCTTCTCCGCGAGCCGGTAGACTGTCTCGACATGTCGTGCTCTGATCGGCTGCTCCTGCTAGGTGTAGCCAGCTTGAAAGAGCCTTTGAGTCGCTCTTGGGAGGTCTGGTGTGCGAGTGTGGGCGGCGGCGACGACATCTGCATGGCGCGGACAGACTCAGTATTCCGGAAGCGCGGACGTTCCTTGCGTGCTCGTGCACCGGCCTCGTTAGCGGGCAGGATGGGTTTGGAAGCTATCGACGACTCGGAGGGGATAGCCGAGACGAAGCTGTAGTGCGAGGACATGCGCTGCTGCGACCCCGGGCGCGAGGTGTAGGAGCTGCGGTAGGGCTGGGGCTCGTCGTCGGGCTCCTGTTGCTGTGCCAGCTCAATGCTATGTACAACGTCGTGGGCCATGGGGAACGAGCGTTCGGAGTGGTACGAGTCACTGCCGTCGAACAAGTCCGAAGGCGACAAGGGTTCGCGATCCTGTGGGTCTTCGTAGATGGCGAATGAGGTAAGGCCCGGCTGGGGAGACGGGTGGTGCATAGTGGTAGCCATATCGGACCTAAGTGTCGCGGTGCAGCAATTCTTCGCAATGTGTAACTCAAAGTTTGTGAAGTTGAACAATTGCAGAATAGATAGAATGGGAGGCCAGGGATCCCATCATCTGAAATTCATGGTGAGCCGAGGCGGCAGCCGGTGGGGGTTGGCTGCGAGGTGGTTGGGATGGCTAGCGCGTGCGTTGTCGACGTGTCAAGAGCGTGCTGGAGTTTGTTTACACACCGACACTTTAGCGCCTAACCCCAAACGTACACCAACGGCCTCGCGCCCCATCCTTTCCAACCCTTCCAGCATGGAGCCTTCGGATTTCAGTGGGCGACGCCGCGGTAGTGTTCCCGCCTGCATGCCTTTTTGAGAACCCTCGCCTTTGATAGGATCTGGATCTTCCTTCATGCGAGTACAGCCTCATTCTGCAGCATGTAACATGACTACTCAAAGATAGCCATCACCCCACTACGAGACAGACCGTTTCACGCGCGCATGGCCATGAGCTGAAAATCTTTGAGTCGCTGATTCACGTCTTTGTAAAAAGGTCGGTGTAGGAAGCCGATCGCAAGTGGCACAAGCTCCTCAAAACAAAGAAGGGCTACCAATCTCACGATATATCGTTGACGCCTTCATCGAGCCTTGAAAGATTCTTACCAGCCGCTTCATGTCCACGTATCGCTGTGCTGGCTCTGCGGCGGGGCACAGTCTACCCCTCCTGTTTGAACTAATTCCTCTTCGCTCGTAATTACTACAACCACGATAGCCAGCACATGCTGCATCAACTCACTATTCCCAGTCTGGTATACTCTGCCCCTCGCTGGCTTGAACTCTGCGTTTCATAGCTCTCGTATCACGCATATCAGGGCGACTTCATCTACTCAAGCTGGTCAGTGTCAGTCAGTGGACTTGAGAGATCAAGCTTCCAAAGTGCTACATGAGCATGATCATACAATAGAAATCCCCAGCTTACTGCAAGCGGGGTCTAGGATGTCGTTACACCATTCAGTAACAATGAGTAACCTTCCAGCGCCGCTCTTACAAAGACATTACAAGCAGGACCTAGCATTGCAATGTCTTTAGATGACGACGGATGTATCCACCAAGTTCGACGTGCTCGGAATTTCTTCTGAGTGCTTCGGCTCTACCTCCGCCAGTATACTGACCATGACTCATACGCCATACACCCAACATGCACAACATCACAACCCCCCTCCTCATCCCAAACCCCATACCCATCATGCCACGTACAGCCCTCTTCGTAATCGACATCCAAGTAGAATTGGCGCAGAATCCGCCGACTGAAATACCACATGCGGACCGTATCCGCGAAGCCGGAACGAGCATCCTACAACGAGCACGTCAAGCCATTGACACGGCGTGCGAACAGGGCCGAGAACCGGATTTAGAGATTGTGTTCGTGCAGCACGAGGAGGTTGCGGAGAAAGGACCGCTGGTCAAAGGGAGTAAGGCGTGGGAGTTGGTGTTCAAGCCACGAGAGGGGAATAGTTGGGAGAGGGTTGTGGGGAAGGATGTCCGTGAGTATATGTCAAATTCTAGAGATTTCTTGACGAATGCGTTTAGGCGATACTTTCTCCTCCAATCCATCCCTTGCGTCCCAACTGAAGAAATCGGGTGTAGACACGATTGTAGCCTTTGGCATACAAAGTGAATGCTGCGTGCTTTCGACCTGCAGAGGTGCACTAGCCGCTGGATTCAAAGTCATCTTGTTGCAAGGTGCACATTCTACCTACGACTACGACAACAAGTCAGCGCGGGATGTTGAGGTAGACGTAGAGTTGATGGTCGAGAGCGCGGGCGCTGAGGTGGAAGGCTGGAAGATGTGGAAGCCGGTGGCTTGATACTTGGAGTAAGTGTTCGAGGTTAGGTGTGATCACATTATTATGAGACGAAATCGAATCCAAAGAGATTCAGCCTCCACCTCCACCCCTCCGCCTCCCCCACCCACCCATGCTTCGGTGGAAAACTGGAAGGTATGGAAGCCGATAGCTTAACACATGTGAGAGTGGACTAATAGTTCGTAAAGAAGCTCGTATCGTTAACTTATCAAATTCTCATTCGCATTGATAATCTATTCACTTCATCGTCTATCACTTCCATCCCCTTCCCCCATCATACGAGCACATCCTTCCCTTCCCTCACTATACCATCCATCTATAACTCATCACTCCCCTCCTCTCTCTTCCCCTTCCCATCCTTACCCTGTCCACCCTGCGCCACCAACCGATCAATAGCAGCCTTAATATCCTCCTCACTCGCCCCCTCTCCAATATCCAATTTCTTCAACAACCTGCCCTTCTCATCCGTCACATCGCCCTCCTCTCCATCCGTCTGACTCCCCATATTCTGCAACTTAATGCCATCAGCACTGAAGCCCGCCTTCTTCAACGCCTCCTCCAACTCCGCTTGACTCGGTGCGTTCTCACTGTCTGCAGCGGGAACATCAGTCTCTTTCGTCTCAGCCTTCCCCGCCTTCTTCGTCTTAGTCTTCTTCGCCTTCTTCGTCTTCGGCTTCGCGGTCTTGGTCTTTGAACTAGATTGGTTCGGGGGCTTGAAGTGCTTCATCTTCTTCATCATCATGTCCATGACGACGTCGTCTAGCTTCTTCTTCTCGGCCATGATGTCCTTGACCGTGAAGACGGGATCATCTGTGGGACCCAGTTCAGCCTGCTTGGCTTCGTTGTCGTCGAGCCAGACCTGTGCTTTTTGTGCGTGCTCTTGGACAGTCTTGAGATCGGATTCTGTGTAGATGGTTGGGACTTCGGTGATCTCAGGCGCGGCGGGTGCGTCGGCCTCTTCGTCAAGCTCGTCCATGGGGTCGGTGGAGGGCGAGGCGGAGGCGGAGGCGGAGGCTTTGGAGACGGCTTCGCTGCTCTTGGAGCTCTCGGCGGATTGCGTCTTGATCTGGCCGTCGACTAGTTGCTCGACTTCCTTGATGTGGGCGATGGTGTCTTTGAGCTCTTTGATGGCATCGGGGCGCTTGGCGGCCTCATCCTTGCGCTTCATCACTGGTTTGACAATGTCCTCGAGCTCCTTGAGCTTGCCCTTAAGAGTCTTCTCATCTGCATCGGCACCGCCGGAGTACATCCAGTCTGAAGCAGCGCTGAGTGCCTTTTCGAGCGATTCGCGGACGGCAGAGGTGGAAGCTCCGATGAAGGATTCGTCGTCGAGATAGTCCCGAGCGCGGTAGGTGAAGGCTTCAAGCGAGTTCAAGACCTCCTCGCGGGTGCGGCGAGACTTGTCAGATGAATCGAAAGCGGCGAGCCTGTCGACGTTAGTAGTTGCACGTGTACAACAATGTTTAAAAACTCACCTGTCCTGCATCCTCTTCAACTCCTTGCGAGGGAACTTCTTGTAACCCAACTGCTCAACATCGTACGTAATCGCCGACCTAACAGTCTTAATCTTCTTCTCCCCAGCCTTGGCAGCATCAGTGCTCTCAGCACCTGCGGAAGAGGAAGACGACGATGATTTGGAAGACTTGGAGGACGAAGCAGATGAAGAAGAAGAGCTCTCGCCCTCCTTCAACGGCTCCTGATCCTTCTTACCACCCATACCAAACAGATTTTTGACACCATCAACAATGCCGCCCTTGACCTCCTCGCTCTCAGTCTCGCATGTGACCCACGCAGACAAGACCTCAGGAGTACCAGTAACAGGACTGAGCCTAACCTGAACATAGTTGTTGAAGCTATCACGCTCGCACTTGTTCTCGTTGATCATGTGAGTAACGACCTTTGTCAAGTTACCGCTCTGGAAGTGAAGAGTAGGCTCCTTGGACACCTCGCCGTTAGCGCCGGGAACAGCCTGGTACATGGTGAACTCGAACTCGCCCATGAAGTTGAAAGGCAGGTCCTTGGTCGCTCCGAGCTTGGTGTTGGGGGTGAAGATCTTCTGGTCGCGGTCCTTAAGGTTGAGCATGTACTGGTAGCCGTGGTTGTAGCCTTGGGTGTCCGAGTCGCGGATCTCCTTCACGCGGAAAGACGGGCTGAGTCCAGCGGCCTTGAAAGCAGCGCCGAACACGGCAGCCTCATCGGCGTTGACGTTCGCCCTGATCTTGCTCTTGCCTGCGACTGCTTCGAGGCGGGCCTGGACAAAGGGTGTGCGGCTCGCGCCACCGTGGACGATGACAGAGTCGATATCCGCGAAGGTAAGGCCAGCGGCTGCGAGGGCCTGGTTGATCGGTCCATCGATACGTTTGGCGTAGTCGGCAGTAAGCTCCTCAAACTTGGTGCGAGATAGCTTGTACTTGAAGTCGACATCCTCGTAGAAGCTCTCGAAGAAAGAATTAGTTTCCTTGTTAGCGCTGAGCATCTGGCGAACCCTCTCAGCCTCCTTGAAGAGCTTCGCAGCGGTACGTCCATGGCCTTTGACCTTGTCGGCGGTGAAAGAAGCGCTCTTAGCAGCTGGAAGCTCAACAAAGGTAGCAACCATGTCGTCGACGATGAGCGAGTTCATCGCATCACCTCCAAGCGTCCTGTCCCATCCAGCGCCCATGACCTGAACCTCCTGGATAGTCTTGTTGCGCCTGCCAACATCCTTGACAGACCTGCCCTGGAACTTGAGAACAGTAGCCGACAAAGATCCAGCGCCCATGTCAAACACCAGGTTCGTCTCCGGCTTGCCGTCCTTGGTAACGTCGGGGAAGGTCCTGCCAGTAGCATAGTTGAGACCAACAGCCAGACCATCAGAAACAACGCTGAGCACCTTGAGACCAGCCAGACGAGCAGCAACCTCAAGCGCGCGCCTCTCGTCGACCGTGTAGAATGCCGGAACCGTAAAGACAACGTCCTGGATATCGTAGCCCTTGCCCGCCATCGCCTTTGCGTTCTCCCTGACGTTCTTCAACTCCATAGCCAGTAGCTCCTCAACGGTGTATGATTTGTCCTCGGCGAAGACGCTGCTCACAAAGCTAACCGTGTTGCGCTTGTCCGTTCCTGTAACCTCCAACGCAGGGTATCTCTCCTTGTACGTGCCCACGATATCGCTCTCACTCGACACACCAAGAAGGTGTTTCAGATTCGGGTATACATCGCCCGGGAAACGTCCCTGGAGCGCAATCGCATCGCCGCCGTAGAAGCGTTCGGGGAAGGAGCCCGCAGGCAGGGCACCGCTCTTGGAGGGCTTGAAAGCGACAGCTGACGTCTCTTTCCGTTTCGAGTCTTTGGTCAGGACGATTTCGAGGGGAACGCCGGGCTTTACGAGCGCGGCTTTGATGTATTCGGTGCCTAGGTCTACGCCAATGACGGCTGAGGCGGCGGACGCGGTCGTCGAGAAGAGGAAGAAGAGACCGAGGAGCATGGCTCCCGGTGAGAGATTGCCTCTCCGGCGTCCGGGTGGCGCCATGATGTGTGGTGTGGTGCGGAAAGCGAAAGGTGTCGTTAACGGCAGGCGTGGAGAGGTTGTGGTGGGATGTGCGTGCTTCGCCGCGGGGAAGAAGTGGGTGAGGTTAATACGTTGCAGTAAAAAACCTCGATAGAAGAGAAGAGAGCGATCGGGAATCTATCCCAGAGAAATAGCGGTGAATGGGTTGTCGGTCGAAACCGTGGTCCTTTGAGTGTTGAAATGCGAGGGCGGTTTCGTAGTAATGTACTTGGATCGAGCTACCCTGTCCCGGACTTATTTGACACCTGGTCTTTCTCCAAAGGACAGTTTGACGTTATAGCATCAACGCAACGTCACATGTAGAGACGGTCGTTTGATGAAAAGCTTAATTCACTGCTGCCTACTGCTTCTTTTGGATTGAGGACATTTGGTCTTATCTAGTAATCGTGTCGAGTCCTCTGTATGCCCTTCGAGATCCTTTGAGCAATCTGGCCAATCACAGCGTCAGGAAAACCGTCTTCGCCGCAATGCAGCAGCGCGACCATGTCCTCCTCCTACTTGCAGCTATCCATGGATGTTCGACTGCGTCTGATGCCTGCAGCATGGCATATACGCCTAGATCATTTCACACAATAGTTTGTCCCTGCTGTTCAGATGTACTGCAACCGTGTTCTCTGGCCATACTACCGGTCCATCATATCCCACGGTTAAACTCCACCATGCCATCCTTGCCACCGCGCTGATGAAACTCGGGTTCGAGCGACTGCGCACTGACAGCCTGGCGTTGCGGGAACGCAGCGAGCGCAAGTGGCAGCGCGAAGATGGATGTCGTGAAAATGAGTCCTGACTTCGCGTTAGCCATCATCCCACAAACGCCCTTCACATCAACTTACCCAAGTTCACCGGCGTCACCATCCTAGGCCTCTGCTTAAGCCACTCTGTCTTCTGCAGCTTCACGAGCAGGAGAGGCGGCAGCACCATAATAGGCGTCGCATTGAGCACGCGACTCAGCGCCGTCTCTCCTACAGCGAGTGTAGCTGCCTTCTTGCTCTTGCCCAGCGGCTTGACCTCCATATCTCCTGTGTCTACTCTGCGTCGCTCGGCTTCTGACAGCGCGGGGTACACGTCGATGCCCTGTCTGATCTCCTCACCGCGCATGAGGAACACGTTGAGCGCACCAGCTGTCGCAACAGCCGCAAAGGGCACCAATCGCCCAGCGATGACTTTTGCGTTGGGCGACAGGCTCTTAAGGCGGGGTACCAGCGCGTTGAGACCGAGTGCAACACCGCATGATGCGCTGACGGCGAGGAGGTAGGATTGGACGATTGTCGAGGTGGAGAGCGGGATCGATTTGTTCGCGTTGGAGAAGTTGATTCCGACGTTGACCGACTGGTTTGTGACTTGCCATCCTAGTGTGCCCGCTGTCTGTACACTCTTAGTATATTGTCGCATTATCCCAATGTAGACGCTTTCCGTACCCCAAGACCCGGTGTAAGCATGCCAGCCGTGACAACCAAGTTTGTCAGGACAAAAGACGACATGCGGAAAGGCAGAAAGACTGGCTGGCCCGTGTCTTCACTCTGTCAGCGCCTCCTCCTCATCATGCGAACGCGCCGGTTGTAGTACCTGGGTGTATGGTAGAATCGATGATCTTCTTCGCATTCCACAGCTCAGGCGTCATCTCTGGGATCTTGCCCGTTTTGTACGCGGTAACGAGTTTCTTTGCATTTTCGAGGCCGGTCGATGAGGTGAGGAGGGTTCTGTTGCGCGTTGGTTAGTTATGACCAGGAAACAATTCTCAAGATGATATAACAGCGATGGAAAAGCTCAAGGTCGTGGTACTCACCACACCCAGTATCCCCAAGGAAACATTCTCCTTCCGCGCGCAGTGTCTCACCTCGGATCTGATATGTTTGCTGAGTGCTGCACGCGACCCCAGTATGTCCCTAGGTTGAACTGCGAGACTGGCAGGTCGCGGTTTCCCGGTAGCGAGGACGTCATGTTGACGGGATCTGAGGGTGTGGCAGCCGCGATTGAAGCAAGGAAGCTTCAACGGCACGCGGGTTTGCGAGGATGAGTGTTCGTGTGGGTAAATATGTAGGGCGCGACGATATCGGAAGCGGGAACTAGCAACAAGCGTGATAGCTGCGATAGGTACAACTCTCATGACCATGTCTACATATCAGCCTTTAAACAACGCCTACATAACTTCCACGCACTTCACATAGTTAACCTCCACCACCTCCCCTCCGCCTCCCCTCCGCCTCCCCCACCCACCCATGCGACGATATCGGCGATAATGCGAAGCGGGAACTAGCGACAAGCGCGATAGCTGCGATAGGTACATTTCATCCATGGATATGCCATTTCTATATATCAGGCTCTAAATCCAGCCTCTGTATTATGACATCTGCGCGCATGCATGCGATATCGCTCCAAATCATTACAAGAAGCCCACCAATGCTGCCTCCTGTATATGCCGAACGTGAACATTATGAAAACACGCGCTTTTATGCATCAAATCCGCCCCCGGTCAACCCATATCCCATCCCATCCCTCATTGTCCGTCGCTCATTTCTTCTTCTTGTTCTTCTTCCCATTGTCTGACGCCGACGTTCCTAATATATCATCGAAAGTCTTGTTAGGATCGTGATTGCTCGCCGGTCTCAAATTCGGGCTGCCCATGGGCATCGGCGGCGCAACACCAGGCGGCAGCGGCAACGCCTCCAACCCGAGATTCATAACGCTTTCCCGCCTTCGATCCGGGCTCTGACTTCGCGCACGAGCAGCCGCACCAGGATCAAGAAGACCGGGCGGCGGTGGTAACGGAGAGGCATTCGCATTCAATTCCTGCATCGCGGCGTTGAGCAGAGTATCGTCTGCAGCCCACTGCTGAGCCTTCTTCCAGCAGTGCGAGCGGCGGAATGTGCCTTCGACGCCGTGCTCGACAACGTCGGTGGGTAGGGACACGACTTGCGCGCCACCTGCGACTCCGAACCAGGTTCGCGAGCGGGTTGTGTCTTCTCGGGCCCAGGGGACGCCGCTGCGTGGAACTTCGCATAGGAAGTATTCTACGCCTTCGGTGAAGCGCACGCCGGGTGCGTCGACGACTAACATGGGTAGGGACTGGATTACGGCGTATAGGAAGAGCCATTGGCCTGATCGCATGTCCCACATGTCGTCCATGTTGGAGCCGGTGGCTTGTTTGAACTCGAATGTGCGGAATGCTTCTAGGAACGGTGTTTGTTGTTCAGCATCGGCGTTGTGCGATTGCTTTAGTAGCTTGGCGACTTCATCCTTGTGCAGTTTCTTCCCTCGCGCTTTTGCGTCTTTCTTCGCGTCGCCTGTCTTTGCGTTCTGTGAAATGGGGTAGAGTGGTAGGTCAAAAGGAATCGGTGGCGCGACTGGTGGTGTGCTGCGGTCATATTCGCTCAGAACCTTCCTCAGCGCACGCGCAACAACGGATTCGATGTCTGTTCCTTCGTCTTCTGCAATAAAGCCGTCGGCAGTACGGTTTGTCAAGTTCTTCCTATCCACGAGGAGATCATACAGACTAGCCATGTCGCGATAGATCTCTAGTAAGACCAGTCGGTTAAGACCACTTGTAGTCAAGTTGTTCTTCTTTGACTTGGCCTTTGGTAGCCATGAGCCGTATTTGTGCCTATAGTAGTCCATGACGAAAGACTTGATAGTCATAAAGGCAGCCCTCCACTTCTTGAAGCTAATGACCTTGCCCTCGCTTGCCATTGCGCTGTTCATAATGCCAGAGAAGATATGCGGAAACTCAAAGTCCTTGAGCTTGTGATTGATGGTTTGCTCGCGGTTTTCCAGATCCATAGCAGCTCGGGCAAGTCGCGTAGAACTCTTTGGGCTGATCATGCCAAATTTAGGCGAGTCGAGTTCTTTGACGCTGTTGTACTTTCCGGCAGCGTGGACGAAACCCTCGGTGTATAGTGCCATCGAGCGCAACTTTTCTCCTAGCACAATGGCTTCTATAGTCTTCTCGCGGCTGTGGCGGACGTCTGCGAGGGTCAATTCGTCAACGTAGCAGTCAAAGCTCGACGCAGCAACCTCGCCAAAGGTAGATCCGTCGACGTTGGAAAAGGCATAGTGCGACAGTATGTCTCCAATCCGCAGGAAGATGTCGAAGATGTCTGAGTGACGCTCGGTAGCGACCAGCGACTGTCCGATGAGGAAGGCGAAGAAGTTGCGGTAGGTAACCAACGTGTCGGTATCGTTTGCGTCGAGCCGGGGCTCGTGAGGGGTGATGGCAGAGTCGGAGCTCAGGGAGATGGGCATGTACAGGTGCTTCTCCGTGTACTCGTCCTCCAGGGCGTCGCTTAGCGCTCTGGACCCCTTGGATATGGATTCATCCGAGCTTCCTATCTGGCTCTGGTCGGGCGATGCAGTCCGCGACTGTTCACCAAATGGCTCTCGTGACACGCGTCGCGATGTCCGGTCTACTAGGTCGAGCGGGGGTACGTTTGCGTCGCTGTAGAGGCTGCCATGAACGAGGCGAGTGAGCAGGTGCGATGCTGCGTATACGGACGAGTCGATGCGGAAGGAAGGGCCCTTGTCAGAGGTGCGGGGAAAGAGGTAGACAAACGTGTCTCCAGCGTCGTCCCAGAGTTCAGGGACCTTTCATCTTGTCAGCGTTGGTATGATATTCTGAGAGCAGCCGCAGACTACCTTTTCGCCGTTCAGCAGGAACGTCAGGTTGTATGGCACCTTGCCCTTGTGTCCGACGATCCATGCCAGCGGGCTCGCATTGCCCTGTGGTGCGCCAGACGCAGCGTCTACCCCCTCAATGCCGCCGGGTGGGCCGCCAAACAGACCGCTCTTCCTGCGCAGCTTCTTCAGTTTTCCTTCGGATGGGTCTAAGCTCGGCGTTCCGGGTCGGCTACTGGCTGGTGACGATGCGCGCGACGGCACCTCCAGCGGCGGCGGTGGCTCGAGGGGCTCAAGATCGGCAGGCACGACCGGCTGGATGGTGGGGTTGGAGAGAGACACCGCGCGTGGTGACTGAGCGGCGGGTGGAGGATATTCGGGCGTGAGGTGTGTCGCTGAAGAGAGGCGATTGCGCACTTTGGTCAAGCGGCTGCTGGACTCTGATGACGCAGGGGTTGGGCTCAACTTCGCATTGTTTGTAGACCCTGACGGCTCGGACGACCCAGACGATCCGAACAAACTCGACAACCGACGAGAGGACTTCTTCTTGTCTCCCAGCATGGCGAGGCGATCTAGTAGTTGTCTATGCGGCGCGGGAGGAGCAAGAGTTGGGGTATCGTGAAGCGTAGGAAAATATACTATGCGCGCCGCAACATGGGTTTGACACAACAGCAAACACGAGCACCACACATGCAGGGCCCCGGGCACCGGTCAGTTAGTATATGTCGAAAGGGACTGAAAAGCTTAGTGAAGGGACTAGGTGTTTAGGTGATCTATATTTGAGCTGTCGCAGATCCGCAGTGTCGTAACCATGCTAGTGCACGAGTAACGTCAAAGGTCGGGAGGTCGGGTGGCCACAACGTGGGTCGTTCTCTACATCTGTCATTGGCCTTGCTCTTCAGCCTTGGGGTGCATTTACACCTTGGTATGGCCGGGCGGCCACTCAGCGGCCTCTTTGACGTCCAAAAGACCCTTTGCCAGCGCTGGCTGTGACCTGCAGCACCTGCGCCTCATGCTGCGGGCATGCTGCGGGCAAGGCCCACCTCATCCACGGAAGCTGGAAGCGGATCCATGCGCAGCCGTGTCGTGCCAGAGACGACTGTTTCGAGTTGCCCGGCCTTCAAATGAGTAACGGTCGATGAACACTGTGCGATACTACCACGAGTGAATTTATCCAGCTGCAGCTGACATGTCGTGTTTTCGTGACCATTTGCAGCATCGGTAGAACTATTGACAGCGCCGGCCGCATCAATGAGGTCTTTAGCGAGCGGATGACGTACCATCCCTAATCGATAGCGTCCACCCGAGGCTCATGGCGGTCATATACACGTGCTGGAGGCGCGCCCTACGTTGGTATGAGCATGGTAATGACAAAACGCATGCACGCTTCATTCAATTGCTGCCAACAGACCCTTCTCCGAACTTCGCATCTGATATAATCGCGGCACGCTCACGTTATTACTGCTGGCCTGAGTCCACTCCGCCCCATAACTGCGCACCAGCCACTTCGGTACGCAGCCGTGTTCCGACGCCGCCACGGCTTCATCAGCATCCAATACTGAATCCAATATGGGCGGCGGCCAAACTATCGCGGACCAGATACTCAAGACGTTCGCCCTACCGGACGTCGTCGGCTCCAAGACTAGCTCCAAGAAGCTGATCAATTTGCTGAGAGGGCACGTGCCCCTGCCCTTCATGCAAACCCGCTGTCCTTTTGGGACATGACGCGGCCAATAGAGTAATCGCTAACAGCACCAGATGGCCAAACGTGTCTTTACTTCCAACGCAACTGCTCGACAAAGCAGCCCATAATGTCCTTCAGAAGAAACCCATTGCGTACCCAGCCATGTGCTATGGACCCGACTCGGGTGACCCGCGGCTGAAGAACAATATTGCGCAATGGCTCACGACGTTCTATAAGCCCGCGGACCCGGTATCCGAAGACCGCATATGCATCTCTGGTGGGGCTTCGCAGAATCTAGCTTGCCTGCTTCAGGACTTTACAGATCCAGTGTATACGCGGAATGTGTGGATCGTTGCTCCGGCGTATATGCTTGCTTTCCGCATATTCGAGGATGCCGGGTTCCACAAAAAGCTGAGGGCCGTGCCTGAGGATGAGGAGGGGATTGATATGGCGTATCTGAGGAGTCAGATTAAGCTGAGTGAAGAGAGGGCGAGATCTGAGAGTAATGATGAGCCGGTGAGTCGCTGTTAGTACTTGGACGGTCTGAGACCTTCTTAAGTCTACCATGATCTTGTCTCTTGAAAATCCATTGCAATTGCATGTCGGGGTATACACCGCCGTATGGTTACTAACATTGCCAGCAATTCAAACCTCCAAGGCCTTCGAATAAGATCTACAAACATGTCATCTACGCGGTTCCAGGCTTCTCCAACCCTAGTTCCAAAACTATGAGTCTAAAGCGCAGAGAGGAGTTGGTACGTTTGGCACGAGAGTACGATGCCCTTATCATTACAGACGACGTATATGATTTCCTGCAATGGCCGTCAAGTCTCAGTCCTAGTACGCTGTCCATCGAGAAAGCCGGTTTGCCCCGGATTGTCGACATCGACAGGTATCTGGACGGCGGCGCCGAAAGACATGGCGCAGATGGCTTCGGCAATGCAGTCTCGAATGGATCGTTTTCCAAGATCTTCGGCCCTGGCTTGCGTACGGGTTGGTGTGAAGGGACGCCCAAGATGGCGTATGGTGTTTCGCAAACGTAAGCATATCTTGTCAAGATCTCGTCATTTGTCTCTGTCGCCATGCGCTACTAATCATGCCGCATTTGGGATACCTGAGATCGAAACTATTACGCTCAGATCGATCTGAGGTTGTGGTGTCACAACGATGTCTCGCTCCATCCGGCATGACAGCTAACGTGTTCCAGAGGATCCAGCCGTTCGGGCGGCGCACCCAGCCAGCTGACAGCCTGCTTTGTGGCCGAGACACTGGAAACAGGAGAGCTCCAACGCTACGTGTACGACCGACTCCAACCAACCTACGGTAACCGGTACCGTCGAATGGTGGAAGCCATCAACAAACACCTCATTCCACTAGGCGTCGAAATCCCCCAAACCGATCGCGAGGTCGTCGGCGGCTACTTCATCTGGCTGAAATTGCCATCCCCGCTAAAAGGCGCAGTGGTAGCACAGCGCGTAAAGGAAGAAGAGAACCTAGCCGTCGCACAGGTGAGTACAAGCCACGATTACGTCTCTCGAGTCCCGAGTCCAGATCATGGGTAAAGCTAACCACGACGCTTGTGTAGGGCGAGATGTTCGAAGTGAGTATGCTGCTCCGCAGCCATGTACGCCCAACTGACAGACGCAGGTACCCGGCGACACCGGCCATGAAGGCACGTCATTCAGCAACGACATCAGGGTTTGTTTTGCGGTCAGTATATACTTCCAGTTTGGGTCTCCGAACCGATACTAATCCACTGCTAGTGGGAAGAAGAAGATATGCTTGCCGAGGGCATTGAAAGACTCGCCACAGTCATTAACCGCATGTTAAAGGAAGAGGCCAATGGTGGACAGGCAACGAAGAGGGCGGCTGCTCAAGAAGAAGACGCGAAGGGTCTGTGGTGATTGAGCGGAGGGAAGGAATGGCGAATGGGATGGAAGACCGCTGCTTCGAGGTGAATCGCCATCCTATCAGCCACAATCTAGATCACACGGAAATCACGCAGAAACTTCCACGACTGTAGGGACTATGTCACATGATCATGGTCTTGCACAATGCTATTCGTCGAAATGCGGTAATAGAGGTTGCGTTAAGCATGAGGGATCTGCGAGGCCAGCCGCGGGCTTGCTCTAGAAAGACGGATGGGGTTTCGTCGAAACGTCCCCGGGCCCCACAAAAACATCCTGAAGGAAATGAAAAGCAGTATATCCGGTGGCGGCGCGAAACACAGTGACCGTTGGGTATGCATCCTTAGGCGGCGATGGAGCACAGCATAGCGTGGTAACCCCGTGGTTGATGTCTTGCACTGGTGCAAAAGAAACTTTCGGAACCCATCACGTCCAGGATAGCGATCGGGGTGGTGTTCGGTTCGAGCTTTTTTGTCCGCAAGGCTCGTGCTATGTTGCGCACAACGCTCATGAATGACACTTTCTGACTATATGTCTGTGTGTTATCGGCATGTGGAGGCAACATGTCCATGATGCCCATGATGCCCAGGTGCGCGTGCCGAGGCGAACAGCGACGTCGTGGTCGAGTACAATGCCGTCCACCACACCTTGGCATGACTCTCAAGCGCCTCTTGGATGGAGCCCGGCGCATCGCAGTGTATCCACGATCTCCTGCCGGGCCGTCGCGTCGAATTGCAGAGAAAGTCGCGCGTGGCGTTGACGCGCTGGCAAATGCTTTGTCTGCGCGGCGGGCGAGCGAGGGCCTGTCGATGGCCTGGCGTTTCAGCGCCGTCTCACATGCGGGCATCGGTTGTGGCGCTACCAACCACATCCCTGATTTCCCTTCAGGAACAAACGCTCGCCTCGCCGCCTTCTACCCTCCCCATCCACTCACTGGCCATCGTCTCCCGCTTGTTTCACGCGGAGAAAGGGATACAACGGGTACAGTCTTGTGGGCCTGGCTAGTGGAGACCCTAGGTAATTTTGGACGCACGCGACGGCGGCAGGGTCACAGGCACGCAACCACGAGCCGGCACTTGTCTGCGGGCGTGGAATGCGGCTTCAGAACATGGCCGCAAGCGGTCGTCAGGAGGCAAGGGAGGAAGAGGGACTGCTTTGTGAATCGGGGAGGATGAACGCCCACGATGAAGAGATGGCAAAAGAGCGTGGGTATCACAGCGACGACGAGGATATAAAATGCCTACTGAATGCCGGGGAACATGAATCGAGCACAGCACAGCGAACATCACACCCCGGCTACCCGAAACTTGAAACAAGGCGTTTCGACAACGTTGATTGGCGCCCCGATCCTATTGTAAGTCCCCTTCCTGAATGAACTGCTGTACATATACTATGCGGCGGCACCCCCATTCACTTTTTCCCTTCACGCAGGCGATTGTCAGCTACCAGCACTCATTGTGTGCCGTCAGTTCTTATTGTTCTCTGTCATTCATTTCTATTGTGTAGAGTCATCTTCTCACAACAACATTACTACTTTCTTCTTCCTTCGTTGCTAGCCAACCTTACCACCACTTCTGCAAACTTGCAATCTTTCTACTCGACTATCCAACAACACTATCAACGTCCTTTGCCGGTCAACTGACAACGATACTTCCAGTCTTTCAAGTCGAGACTTTTCCAACTAGCAACTCCGAACTTCAACAAACGCACTGCCATTATGGTTGCCTTTAGCGCTGGAGCGCTTCTTTTGACGCTGCGCGTCCTCCTTTCCGCCACTCCTTCTACTGCTGTGCCCGTTGCGCAAGCACCTACTGCTTCATACGCACCAGTCCCAGCCCCATCAGCAGCACCAGCTCCGTCAGCAGCACCGGCACCGGCACCGGCAGCACCAGGCGGTGCCTCCGGCTACTGGCTCGAGACCATCAAGCGCCAGGGCCAGGCTCCCTTCAACCCCAACCCAGAGTCCTACAAGGTCTTCCGCAATGTCAAGGAGCTTGGAGCCAAGGGTGACGGGTCCACCGACGATACCGAAATCATCAACAAGATCATCGCTGACGGCGAGCGTTGCGGCGAGGGCTGCGACTCCACCACCACCACACCGGCACTCATCTACTTCCCCGCCGGTACCTACATGATCAGCAAGCCCATCATTCAGTACTACTACACCCAGTTCGTTGGCGACCCATTGAACATGCCCATCCTCAAGGCCACCGCAGACTTCGAGGGCATGGGTTTGATCGATGCCGATCCCTACATCCCAGGCGGCGACGGTGCCAACTGGTACACCAACCAGAACAACTTCTACCGCCAGGTCCGCAACTTCGTCATCGACATCTCCGCTACCAAGGCTGCCGCTGGTATTCACTGGCAGGTCTCCCAAGCCACCAGTCTCCAGAACATTGTTTTCGAGATGGCCAAGGGTGACGCCGGCAAGGACCAGAAGGGCATCTTCCAGGACAACGGCTCCGGTGGTTTCATGACCGATCTGACCTTTAACGGTGGTGCCATTGGTGCCTTCATGGGTTCCCAGCAATTCACCATCCGCAACATGACCTTCAATGACTGCGGCACCGCCATCTTCCAGAACTGGAACTGGCTCTTCACTTACAAGAGCATCTTCATCAACAACTGCCAGGTCGGTCTTGACATGGCCAACAGCCCCGCCAACCAGACTGTCGGCTCTGTTCTTCTGCTCGACAGCAAGTTCACCAACACTCCCATCGGTATCAACTCGTCTTTCACCGAGAACAGCATTCCCACCACTGGCGGCACTCTCATCCTCGACAACTGCGACTTCACCGGTTCCGAGAAGGCTGTCATTGGTGCTACTGGTAACACCATCCTTGCGGGTGGCAAGAAGGTCGAGACCTGGGCTCAGGGTAACGCCCTTGCTGCCGGCGCACAACTTGGCCGTGTTCAGGGTGATGTCAACGGCGCACCCGCTAAGCCCCAGAGCCTCCAGGGTCTCAACGGCTGGTTCGAGCGCAGCAAGCCCCAGTACGAGAACGTCGACGTCTCCAAGTTCGTCAGCCTCAAGTCCAAGGGTGCTAAGGGTGATGGCGCGACTGATGACACTGCCGCTATCCAGGCTGCCATCGATGGTCTTCAGGAAGGCGAGGTTCTCCACGTCGACCACGGTGCCTACCTCATCACCAAGACCGTCGTCGTTCCCGCTGAGAAGAACGTCAAGATGGTCGGCGAAGTCTACAGCACTTTCTTCATTACCGGCGAGTTCTTCTCCAACATGGACGACCCCAAGCCTGGTTTCCAGATCGGTGCTAAGAGCGGCGACAAGGGTTCTTTCGAAGCCTCCGACCTCATCATCGGTACCCAGGGTCCTGCTCCCGGTGGTATCTTGATGGAGTGGAACATCAACGCCGAGAACGGTGCCGCCGGTCTCTGGGATGTCCACTTCCGTGTCGGTGGTTACGCCGGAACCAAGCTCCAGTCGTCCAACTGCAAGAAGAACCCTGACGCGACCCACGAGCCCAACCCAGAGTGCATTGGTTCCTTCATGCAGCTCCACATCACCAAGAACTCCAACGGCTACTTCGAGAACGTCTGGCTCTGGACCGCCGACCACGAGCTCGACCAAGACGACCACTCCCAGATCGACATCTACAACGGTCGCGGCATGCTCGTCGAATCCCAAGGCCCCGTCTGGATGTACGGCACCGCCTCTGAGCACTCTCAAATGTCTCAATACCAGTTCTCGGGCGCCAAGGACATCTTCTACGGCGCCATCCAAACCGAGACACCGTACTACCAGCCCAACCCCACCGCCGCCGTCCCCTTCACCAAGAACGACAAGTACTTCGACCCAGACATGAGCCAAGCCAAGTCCGCCTGGGCCGTCCGTGTCACCGACGGCAGCGACAGCATCTGGTCCTACGGCGCGGGTACCTACTCGTTCTTCCAGAACTACGACCAAGACTGCGTCGTCGGCCAAAACTGCCAGCAAGACATGAACGAGATCGCCAACTCAACGAACGTCAACTGGTTTGGTCTCAGCACTAAGGCGTCTGTCAACATGATCACCATGGGTGGTCAGGGTCTGGCCAAGGACGAGGATAACCGCTCTAACTTCTGCGCTACCCTTGCTATCTTCGCTCAGGCATAGATACTTTCTTCCTTTCCTCTGCGACAACACTACGTGGATATTCCTTGATGGATGTCCATTGACTTAGACGACCTTTTTCACTTCTCTTCCCTTTGGGGACCTTGTTTTTTTTAACGAACATGTATATTTTGTTGTTCTGTCTTTGTCCCATGTAAGAGGCGGAATGTCACACTCGCTTGAAAAGATACGCTGTATGAAGTCGAGAAGCATTATTTATACCCCTGGGCAGGATGGAGGAGTTTGGGCCGGAACCTTTTTCTTTTGAGTGCAGTTGAGTTGATAGGATGGATGATGAATTCAATATCTTGTGATATTATTAATACTTGACACCTTTGCTTGTGATGTTTCCCTAGTAGTCTGAACAGCTTCATTACGTTCTTGCAAGGTGAGAATATGTAGATTGTGTTGATGTCAACATGTGAGACCCTCGCCAAAACTCACCTCCCCGCGCGCACGTCCTCGGGAAAAACTTCCCCGCTTAGAATCTCGCAGCTCAACCTTCTACAAAACCTACGCCTTCCACACAACCACCCCACCACATCTCTCACGTGCGCAAACATGTCTGACCCGTCAGACGAATCCACGCGACCGGCGAAACGCGCGCGACTTGACGATAATGCCGCTCCCTCGCTCTCCACCACATCAACCGCAGCTCCGAATGCAGCACCGATTCCCGCGGCCTCGATTCCCACGGCCTCGATTCTCTCGGCACCAGCAACCATTGACACGGATCTGGAGCGCGAAGTACGCGCCGGTATAACCGGATATGTGTGCCCGGATAACCTGGGCTTTACGGGCGTGCTGAAGCAGAGGTATACGGACTTTTTGGTCAATGAGATTGGATTGGATGGGCAGGTGCTGCATTTGAAGAGCACGGAGGTGGTGGATGAGAAGAAGGCTGGGAAGCAGGATGCGGAGAAGACGAATGGTGCGAGTGAAAAGAAGCCTGAGAGTACGGCAGCGACTGAGGAGACGGTCGATGCTGTTATGCAGGATGCGGGAGTTGCTGGTGAGACTACGCTTGCGGTGCTGGAACCGGTGAAGGTGGAAGATGCGCCGAAGGAGGA
This sequence comes from Alternaria conjuncta, assembly GCF_024043145.1. Lineage (NCBI taxonomy): Eukaryota > Fungi > Ascomycota > Dothideomycetes > Pleosporales > Pleosporaceae > Alternaria > Alternaria conjuncta. Next base: position 729,250 of record NW_026250102.1, on the reverse strand, counting down.
GAACCATGGGGAGGAGATTATTGGGAAACCACCGGCAGCCCAGGAAGGGCCTGAAGAACAGGTACGTGATTCGTAGGCATATGCACTGCGCACATGCTAACACCGTACAGTTGCCGGAAGAAGATCGCAATACACTACATTCGATATTCGGCGAACAGACTACCGACGAGATCGTAAAACTTGTCAGACAAGTACGGAGAAAGGAATCGCGAAAGGCGAAAGACTTCAAAGCCGTCATATCGTCGCCCATAACCGACAAAGATAAGCGCACCCAAGCTCACCAGAGTCTACGTCGGATCTTTCCCAACCTCCTCGAGAGCGCGATGGAGGAGAACCAGACTATACGCATCAAGGCGACTCCACCAGCGGAGCGCAAAAAGAAGAAAGGCAAGGGCGGCGCAAAGGATCGCGAGAACCAGGGAGGCCGACGAGGAGGTCAAGATTGGGAGGAGCTTGGTGGAGAATACTTGCACTTCAACCTGTACAAGGAAAACAAAGATACAATGGAAGTTGTAGGGTTCCTAGGAAGCAAGCTCAACTGCGGCGCCAAGGGCTTCGGTTTCGCAGGCACAAAAGATAGACGAGCATGCACCGTCCAAAGAGTCTGCGTCAAGCGCCAACTCGCCCAGCGCATCCAGAACTTCAACAAGATCCTGTTCAATGCCGCCGTAGGAGACTTTGAGTACCGCCACAACGACCTGAAGCTAGGAGACCTGATGGGCAACGAATTCACCATCACCCTCCGCGACTGCCATTTCCAAAGCGAAGAAGGACTAGACTTTGCTCAGCGAAGTAAATTGGCCCACGACGTAGTCAGCAAAGCCATCACCGACTTTTCCCAAAAAGGCTTCATCAACTACTACGGCCTCCAACGCTTCGGCTCCTTCGCCGCCAGCACCGACGCCATCGGCCGCAAGATGCTACAAGACGACCTCAAAGGCGCCGTCGAAGACCTCCTCGCATACAGCGACACCGCCCTCGCCGCCGCCCTAAACCCGTCCGAGTCCACAACCCTAGTCTCGCAAGACGACCGCAACCGCGCCCACGCTCTGCACATCTGGAAAACCAAAGGCTCCGGCACCGAAGCCCTCGACTTCCTCCCTCGCAAATTCACAGCCGAAAGGAATATAATCCAACATCTCAGTTCGCGCAACAGTAAATCAGGCCGCTACGACCGCAAAACAGACTGGCAAGGCGCGCTCATGACAATACCCCGGACGCTGCGTCTGATGTACGTCCACGCCTACCAATCTCTCGTCTGGAACAGCGTAGCCGGCAAACGCTGGAGCACCCACGGCGATAAAGTCGTACCGGGCGACCTCGTCCTCGTAAACGAACACCGCGACAAAGAAACGGGTAGCACGGAGAAGATACCAAAAGCAACCCATGACCAAGACGGCGAACCCATTATTGATCCCTCCGGCAACGATTCTTCGCTTGCGCCCGACGCGGATTTCGAGCGCGCGCGTCCGCTTACTGCGGCTGAAGTGGCGAGTGGGGAGTATAGTATCTGGGATGTTGTGCTCCCGCAACCGGGGTTTGATGTCGAGTATCCTAGAAATGAGATTGGAGAGTTTTATAAGGAGTTTATGGGGAGTGAGAAGGGTGGGGGGTTGGATCCGTATAATATGCGCAGGAGTTGGAGGGAGGTTAGTTTGAGTGGGGGGTATAGGAAGTTTTTGGCGAAACCACTCCAACCGCTTGAGTTTGAGGTGAGGAGTTATAGGAAGGTGGATGAGCAGTTTGTTCAAACAGATCTGCAGAGATTGGGTCGCGAGAGGGCTGGTGGGAAGAAGGATGCGGCGGGCAAAGACGATGAGAAGAAAGAGGAGGGTGCGGATGCGCAGATGGAAGATGGAGAGGAGAAGGAAGAAGTGGAAGAGGAGAAGATTGCTGTGGTGATCAAGTTGCAGTTGGCGAGTAGCCAGTATGCGACCATGGCGTTGAGGGAGCTGATGAAGGCGGGGGGTGTTAAGGCGTTTAAGCCTGAGTTTATGGGTGGGAGATAGGTGACCAGGATGTGGGGTTATTGGTGATCAGGGTGAAAGGCCAAGAAAGTTATGATTATATGTTTTGTACAAAATGCATCACAGCCAAATCACGACGGAAGTTAGCGTTTACAAAGCCAGTGGCATTGCTGACATGAGCAGCAATGCCACTGGCTTTGTCAACGCTAACCTTCGTCGTGACTTGGCTGAGAAAACTGTCTTGGCAGTCGTAGTTATTAAATCCGACGTCTTCTGGGTTGGCTAAAAATACATTGGGGTATCAAACTGATTTTCTTTTATCCTCATCAAACGATTGATGGATTGATCTTTTGTCTGTCGACTGAATGAACTGAATGAAAGGAAAGGCGTAGCGTCGTTACGGTCGTGTCAGTGTATATGTACAATGTCCAGTAGTGTGTTGTGTTTCAAACCGCATCCCCCGCATCCCTATATGTCGGCGGCGGCGAGATAGGATGGGACAAGGGTCCAGCATAATTCACGTCTTCGCTCGTAGGCCGGCTGCGGTGCAGTAGCGCGCGACTGAGGCTGAGACGCGACGGTTGGCGTGGTTTCTTCTCCTCTGGCGCCTTCCATAGAGGTAGGTCTGTTGCGTCGGATGAGGTGCGAGCGAGGATGGGGTCGGCGCTGCTGCGTTTCGTGTAGCCCATATCCGATGGAAGAGGTGTTGCTGCGGTGTTCGGTCGCGTTATAGTCTTTGCTTCGTACGTCGATTCCAGCTTTGGTGATGAAGAAGTCTTCTTTTCGATACCGTTGTATTGTATGCCCAGCTCCGCGAGTAGAAGATTATTTTGCGGCGTAGCCTGCAAGTTGAGTTGGGACAGGGAGTGGTTCGTTGTTCGTGGAGATGCTCGCGTGCTCTTCATTGTGCCGCTCCTGCTGCCGCCTCTGGTCGTCATGTCCCGGGCTCTTGAGATTCCCATCTTCATGAGTGGACGGAGGGTTGCCATGCAGCCTAAGATGATGCATGTGCCGCATTCGACGGTACTCCATATGGACACGTTGGTCACGTCCCAGAAGAAGTCTTCGAGTTCTGTTAGACCGGTTATGTAGGGGAAGCGGATTCCAGAGCAGATGCAGCCACTGTATTTTATTAGTAGGACAATCTGAAAGTGGCTGTGGTGGGGACGTACAGAGCTGCGAGGGATAAGATAAAGCCGACGGAGAACTTGTGCCGCAGATCCATGTTGGCGTACCATACAATGGGGATGGGCAGTAGGAAGAAGACGACGTCTGTCAATGTACTGAAAGTCGCTGCGGAGTACCCCATAAGCTTGTGTGTAGACGATTCGTTTGCGCCACATACCTTGTTGATAGGCAAAGAAGTAATCGACCTGCCGCGATGAGCAGCGACCGAGGATCTCGTTGACTGCGTACTTCTCCAACTTGGGTCCGCATCGGAAGATGACATAGAAGAATGCAGACATTGATGACACAATGTTGGCAGCGACGGTGACGTAGATGATGATGAAGTGGCTGCGCCTGACGACGATGCGGGAGAAGAATATGGCCAGAGAAATTTTGACCAGCATGATAGCCATCAAATAGCCGGCCTCTCTTACAAGCACCCACTACAATTGTGAGCGAGGGTTTGCGAGTACAGAGTCAGGATACGTACCTTTGTCACCTTCTGCAACTCGTCCGCGCTGGTAATCTCGCTGGTTCCGCCAGATGCTTCAACCAACCAAACTGATCCGCAGAACAAAGTGAACGTCAACTGATGATGTTAGTCATTGATCATTCGGCAGGAGTGAGAAGAACCTACACCGGCAAGCAACATGACAGCATCGTCCCAGCCAAAGCTACGGATGATACATGTGCGAGTCCATATCCTGAGTAGAATGAAGATCCAGGATACAGCCAGGAAGGCAATGGTAATCCGTTGTTGCTGTTCGGCGGCCATCGCCAGGTCGGCTGAGCTGTGCACCATGGTGTCGATGTCGAGAGCAAGACCGATGTCAAGCTGACAGAAAGCAACGTTGCGCAGTGGTATCAAACGAGAGTAGCGTGTTGCTCGAAGAGAGCAACGTATGGTCGTTCATGAGAAAGATACAACAAGAAACGGCGGGACCTGCATCTGAGGGAAGAACCGGTTTAGTATCGCGCATCATTATGTTGAGTCGAGTTTGGTCGACTATGGCTTGTAGTAGCATGCACAGCGGCCCAGCCAGTCTATCAAGTTCCCAGTAGACTATTGCCCACCGGCGGCCTTCTCCATCCTGTGAGGAGCTCTGGAGCTGCATCCAAAACTCTAATCTGACGGCTGAGGCGAATCCGAACCTTGAGCTATCGTTACTCGTAGTGTAGAGAGCGGCGCTGCGGGGACGATGGCTAGCGTTGCCGCCGCATGTTGGGCTCTACGGGGTCTTCTCCGACACTGGATTAGGAGTGCATGCATGGCAAGTATGCAGCCAGACGATTATAAGCGGACGCGAAACATACAGTATGTGTGCGGGGGAGTTGGTGGGGGGGCGTTGAGGGTAGTGTCAGGCACAGGGTGGGTCTGAAAGGGAGAGGGGCCTCGGGATTGGTGATCTCCCCGACGCTTGGACCTTCCGATTTCCAGTTTCAGTCCTGCTTCCATCGCAAACAAGCAAACATGACCCTGGCGGAGAAAGCAGCACGAAGCAAACGGCAGAAAAAGAAACCATACCGGCCACCAAGAGCAAGCCTGGACACCGGAGAGTATCGCCGCTTCATCAATATATCGACACTGAAGTTGGGTTCGCACTGTTTGCGTCCGGTTGGGTACCTGGCTCGCATGCACGTGAGTGATCAACACTCGTCCGCACGGTCTGCCACATTCGCCTTAGCCAGGGACGCCACGATCCCAAATACCAGATACCCGTGGACCGAGGCGAGCCTAGACAGACGACAGGTGCGGGAGTAGTCGCGACTTGCGAACGAAGGTTTGCACGGAAGCTGCCTGAGGTGTCCGGTCAGGGCAGCCATACAGCACACTCCAGACCCTTTTCAGACACGCTTCACCCCTGCTTGCTGTCGCCACGGGCCCTAGTCACGCTCCCCCGGAGCTTGCATCCTGCACCCCGTGACGTCAATCTAGCGTCCCTTTACAGCACTTGAGGAAGCGAAGATCAGCATGCCGCCTTCACTTCGCCGACGAGGAGGCCAAGCACACCAATATCGTATGCCCCCGCCCTCACCACCAGAAGCCCAAGACACATCCAGCGACGCAGAACTAGACGGTCGCCAAGATGTCGAAGAAGAAGAGCAGGATGCCTCCGCCGCCGACGACGACGAAACCCTTGGCGACGACCTAATCGGCCTCGAAGGCGATGAAGAAGACCAAGAAGAAGACGACGAAGGTGACGAAGAACTCGGTTCAGAAGATGGTCTCGTATCCCCAAACCTTCCCTCGGACAGTCTACCCAACCTCGACCCTCCCCCACCTTACCTCCGCGAAATCTCCACCCTAGCATCCTGGACCGTCTCTTCTTCTAAACCAGGCTGTTCCATTCCCCAACTGCGGCACCCAAATACGAACCTCTTCTGGCAATCCGATGGACCACAGCCTCACTATCTCAACATCCATTTCTTCAAACTCGTCCGTATTGTGGGATTGAGACTGTACCTCGACTTTGAACAAGACGAGAGTTATACGCCCACAAAGATCATCTTCCTCGCTGGCAGCGGGCTGAACGACCTCCAGGAATGGGGCGAGATGCGATTGGAGAGTCCGCGGGGATGGATCTGGGCTGATTTCTCGGGGGTAGGAGATCCGGATAGTGATGATGAGGGTGGTGACGACGACGACGAAGAAGGTGATGGAGGAGGAAACGCAGGCGAACGGCCACAACGTCTCCTCACAGACGCCTTGCACCTGAACGGGAGAAGAGGAGGCAACGACGCATCTTCTGATTCTGAAAACGCGGCGCCGGGCCAAGGAGGGGATCTGGATATGCAAACTCCAGGACAGCAAGATACGCCTATACCTCCGTATCCTTCATACGACACACCCCAACCCAGCCAACCCAGCCAACCCAGCCAACAGTCACAACCCCCTCCACCAGGCACCCGCACCCGCACCCGCCGCGCAAACCTCCACCCAAACCCCACCATCACACCCACCACCCAAAACCATCCCCCATCTACCCCCATCCCCCCTCAAACACAACAAACACAACCGCAAACCCTCCCTCGTCCCCACCCCCGCGCACCCTTCGCCTCTCTCTCACCCAACCCCGCACCCCGCCCCGCTCCCAGCAATACCTTCTCAACCCCACGGCTACCTGTGCTGCGAGCGCATCTGGTTCAAATCAAGATATTGGAGAATCACCAGAATGGCAAGGATACGCATTTGCGCGGCTTACAAATCTTTGCTCGCAACGACGAAGACGGGTTTAAGGGAGGCGGTGGTGGTGGGGGGCAGGGACATAAGGGTGTGACGGCGAGGATAGAAGGAGCTGGAGGGGCGGGAGGGATGAGGGAGATGGTGAGGAGGGAGAAGAAGGAGAGGAGGAGGAGGGAGGAGGTGCTGGAGTTGGGTGGGGGAGTTATGGGGATGGGGATGAGTATGGGTGGAGGTGGAGGAGGGATGGGGGGTATTAGATAATATCGGGCGTGTCTTGGAGAAGCAATAAGGAACGGACCGAGCGAGCGATGTAGCGATGAAATACGCGTCACAGCCTTTACAATCATTGCTTGGAAGGCAACAATACCAAAGTATCAAACATCAAGTATCAAGTGCATCAATGAAGAAACAAACAAGAAGTCGATTTCATAGCTACGCCACCCCTCTGCAGAACATTCCATCACCGGGTGAGTGGAGGCAGCAGAGTGAATGTGCTGGAAATCACATCATAACAACTTCGTAGCGATGACAACCACCACCTCCCCTCCGTCTCCCATACACCCTGTGTCGTGGAGTGATGAAATAAGGAACGCACCGAGCGAGTGTTCGAGTGATCCGTCAGCTAGTCCCTCCAAACCACAGTTTTGAAAGTCAAAAGAGCAACCATCGAGGGAAATGTGGCGTGGAATAATCACATGTCAGTATGGACAATCACGACCTTCAAAGTATCAAGCATGAAGCAACGATGAAGAAATAAAAAATTTAGATTCCATAGCCTACGCCATCCATTCCTTTCCATTCCTTCCCTATCCTTTCCTTCCCAGTTCCATCATCTCTCGTACATTTGGATATACCTTTCCTCCCAGCTTTTAGTTGTGTATAAATGTTCCGGTGAACATCAATTCCCTCAAAGCACAGCAAGATACAGATACATGTGTGACCGGATATCTCGCGATCTATAACAGAGCGCCTAGGAAAAATTTGCTTTCCAGCCCTAGGGGCAGGAGAGACAGCGTGAAGCCGAAGTCGGCATGCTGCTTAACACAGGAATGAGCCTGATTGTGGCTTTGGTGCACTGGGCCACCTAGATAAAACATTTCTGTTTCATCTAGAAAAGACCCTTACCATCCTTCTCCCCAAGCGTGTTCTTCAAATCCTTAGGCTCAGCCTCCTTCTCCGGCTTAGCGACCTGCTCGTCACTCGGGCCATTCTTCTTGTTTTGCTGCTTACGCGGCAACTTGCTCGGACTACGGTTCCGGTCCATCTTCTCCTTGTTACCATTCGCATTCTCCTTCTCCTTCTCTTTGACATCCTCCTCGTTATCCTCATACGCCTGCTCGACCTTCTCGCCGGCAGCCTCAGCCTTTCCAACAAGCTCCTTAGCAATCTGCCTAGCCTTCTTGCTGGTCGCATCGGCGCCCTCGTCAAGCTCCTGCAGTTTCTGGCTCACGCGGCGGTTTACGTTTTCGAGGAACTTTTGGTTGGCGGGGGACATGCTGCCCTTGCGCTCGTCTTTGATGTGGCCGTTTGCGGGCTTCCTTCCGCGGACGGCGTCTCTAGCGCGGTTCACGCCTGAGGAGATGGCGTCTTCGGCGGATTTGTCGAGGGAGTCGAGTTCGCGCTCAACGTTGCGGCTGGCGTCGCCGGCGGCGTCGGAGATGGTGCGGTGCTTGAAGTTCTGCTTGGAGTTGGGGGTGGAGCGGCGGAGGTACGACTTGAAGAAGAAGCGCATGAAGAGGATGGTCAGCGGGGCGAGGTAGATCAGGTTGACGTAGATGGCAAAGGCTTGGCCCGAGGTATCGACGCAGGGAACGGTCTGGTACTCGGTGCGGTAGAAGGTCTTCTCGACTGTCTCGTGGGGGTGGAAGAAGTCGTGGACTGCGTTGTGGGTGGGGGCAGGCTCTCCGGCAATGACTTGCTGGGGCTGACGGACGGGGATGGGCTGGCCAGGGACGGGGATGTTCTCTGCGAGACCCTCATCGCCAGCTGCGCGGTAAATGAGCTTTCTGAGGAAGGCTACAGCAACACCAGTCACGGTGGGGAGAGCTTCGGCAACCGACTCTGTAGCAGAGGCAACTGCGGATGAGACGCTGGATGAGACCACCTTGGGCGCGACCTTCTCAGCAACCTTGTATGCGACCGAAACGGGGACGGTGTAGGAGATGAAGAGGTGGATAGCGGCGAAGGCGGATCCGACGAGGAACTGGGTGATTTGGAGGGTGGTAAGAGTTCGCTTGACGATGTTGGGGACGCGGTAGCCGAGCGCGGAGACGGTGTAGTAGGTGTACTGAAAAAGTTAGTGGGTGGCATTTACTTGAAGAAGAACTGCTTACCATCATGGCGTGGATTCCAGAGTTGACCGTGGCAAACATCCAGATAGGAGGCGACATGAAGCGCATACCAGCCCACATGGACAACATAGCGCCGGCATGGTGGTACTTCTGGAGGGTAGTGCTGCGCTTGCCCTTTGCGAGAATAATGGCCGTGTCAAGGACCTCGTAGAACTTGGAGAGGTAGAACCACCAGCCCCAGAAAGCAAGACCCTCGTTCCAGATCCTGCCAACGTCGGTCGTGTCGGGCAGGCCGTTGGAGCCGATCTGAACCTTGGAGTTGAGGCTGCTCCAGCTGTCGTTGACGTTGCTGTAGGTGACGGCGTCGCCCAGGCCGCGGGGGCCATGGATCTTGCAGAGGGCGTCGATGGTGCCGACAACGGCGTTGGGCTCGCTGTAGTGGGGGAACGAGTGCTTGAGGCAGCGGATCATGGCCACGCACGTCACGGCCGAGTAGACGGCGAGGAAGACATTGTGGAAGATGACAAAGGCGTAGAAGGGGCGGGTTTTGGCGATCCTCCACGGCTTGTTGCCGTGCTGGCGGTTGTACCAGTTGACGTACGTCACGGCCACGAAATAGACGGAGGCGATGGTCAGCGGGACCTTGTACGACAGCGCGCCCTGGTAGATGTCTTCGGGGATGGGGAAGGGGTTCTGGAAGGTCGACTCGCCCGACCATGGCGGCGGAATGGGCGAGGGCGCGGCATCGGGAGGGAACTGGAGGACAGCCCTCGACGGCCAGTCGCCGGGGTGTAGGGAAGGGCCTGCGCCGGACATGGTGGGCGTGGCGGCGGGAGACGATGCGCGGTTGGAGGGGCAGGTGGTGGCAGCACTCAATGGGCGGGTGGTGGGTGAGGTGAAGGTGTTGGCCAGGCAGGCGCAAACAGGGTGCGGCAGAGGCAGAGGGTCTGGGGGCCGCTGGGGTTTTTCTGTGGTCCGATGAGGTCAATGCCCAACGGTTGTGCTAAACTTTATCGCGGGAATCGGCCCTCGGAGCTCTGGGCGTGCCTATCGTCGGCGCAAAGCTGCGATAGAGTTGGTGGTGTTGTTATTCGTTTCTCGCTACGCACGCGATACCACCTACGTGTACTAGGTGTATGGCTCGGGGTACACGCACGAACCCAGGGCAAGGCGCACAGGTTATATCGTAGAATTAAGTGCACAGATATGCCCGGAGCGAGGACGCATGCAGTAACGGTGCGTCGGACAAGGAGCTAGAAGCAGCAGGCAAAGGCTTCTGGACGTCCCTCTTGGTTATGCTGAGCGTGACGGGCCAATGGCGTCGCGACCAGCTACCGAGGCGAATAATCACCACCTCCCACTGGACACCCGCCTCGACAAGACCCTCTTGAAGTTTATCTAGAATTTACATCTGCTCGCAAGTCTAACGCCATGGGGTAACACGAGTATACATCCCGTCTTGTCGACGAAAAGGCGGTCGTCATCTTGCGTCGTGCGATGGTGGAATGCATGCTGCAAAATTTCTGCAAGGATGCTGTGAACCTGTTGAGGGTCCGGCTAAGCGCAAATCTGGGAGCAAAAGCCACCGACGCCGTAACTGGGAAGAGGCAGGGTGACGTGCCGCAGCCACATCTGGGGAACAGGTTTCATATCATAGTGGGAGATGCACTGGTAATATTCAAGCTGGTATCTCTGGATTATGGGTAGACTAAGATAGATACGCTCAAAACTTCGGCTTGCTACTCAGAGGAATCGGCGGCGGTTCACCCGAGCCGTCGCTCAGTTCCTTCTTCTTGGGCGGTGGCGGAGGCGGTGCCTTTTTTCCTAGGCCTCCCACGCTACCTTGCGACGACGACTGCGCTGGGCCTGGGGATGCACTCCCCGATGCGAAGTTGTTCATCTTGCCAGCAATGCCGTACTTTTGGTTTATGGAGTTGGCCGACTTCCACCCAGACGCAACCTGATCTCCGTGCCGTTGCTGGAAGTTGTTGGCAGTTGATGCCGCTCCTTTCAAGTCGGAAGCTGATACCTTGGACGGATCATCGCGTAGACTGCTAGCTGTCCGCAGTGCTGCCTGCTTGTCTGCCCACGACGTGCCAGTGGCTGGGGGAGCTGCTGGTGATTTTGGCCCAGACATACTTGCGAACCTACTCTGCAGCTCGTTCATCTGTGAGCCACGACTAGGCGGGGCGGGAGGTGGTAAGACAGCTCTCGAGCCTGAGTTCTGTCGCGGAGGAACGGGCGGTGATGGGTTTGCGCGAGGCGGTACTGGAGGAGAAGCTGTTCGCCCGATACCAAAGCCCGACACCGAGACACCTGCTTGGCCCAGGCGACCCAGAGCACCTTGGTTCAACACCCCCTGCTCAGGCCTCGCCTCTTGTGTTGCCTCATTGTAGGTGGGTGGAGGAGCTGGTGCGAATTCATCGGGGTTCGAGTTCTGGCGCGGTGGTAGTGGAGGCCGTGGGGGCAGGCTGGGCTTTGGTTTCGCGGCACCTGCAGTCGGTGGTGTCGCAGCGCCAGGTCTGAACGCAGGAGGCTTGGGCAGATGCGCTGTGCTCAACCCCGTAGTGTCGGGTCGGTATGGCCCTGGGGCTGGTCTGTTTGCTTCTTCCTCTTCCCTCCTCCGAGCCTCTTCTCGCTCCTGCAGTCTTTGCTTTGCCGACCCAGCAGGCGCAGATGACGGTCCGGATGGTGCAGATGCTGCCGAACCGCCGCTGTAGTCGAGTCTCTTGGGCGGCGGAGCAAACTGCGAGGGATCTTTCAGGGATGACAGTGGTGCTGACTGGTGATCGCGGGCGGCTTCTGCATGGGGGTCTTTACCCTGTGCCTTTCCAACCCATCCTTTCTACACCGCGTTAATGCACAGTCGATAAGGAGGAAGGTAGGCTTACATACAACCTGTGTAAGTTTCGAGTCGCTCGCTCCGCCTCCACCGCTCCCACTGTTAGTGCGACTCTTCTCAGGATGCCACCCTCCTTTGGCGACGCTCTTGAATCTGTCCATGTCCGAGTTAGCGGAGAAGTCTGGGGTTAAGCGTTGGCGTCGTGAATGCCAGCGGATAGCGGAACCGACGCGTGCGGGCCGATGAGATCATCAGCCAAGCGGGCTCTAGCACATGTCAGCTCAAGCCGGCACGTCGGTCGGACTAATGCCCTGGGACTGGCTGACATGCCGCAGCAGAGTTCCATCGGGACATTGAATGCCGCATGACGGTGCTGTGAATGCGGAGTCTGCGTGGAAACGCTCCATGTGTTTTGTCGTGTAGAAAGATTCGAGGCCGCCCGTCAGCAGGCGCCACACGTGCTCAGCGGAGACTCACAACACCCGGACTTGAGAACCTCCCGCACTGCAGCTGCAATGCATGGCTTAGTTCCGTGTTTCATCTTTGCTAGCTGCAGCTGAGGGGATTTTGTCGCGATACCATGCCTCAACGGTACCCACTTGCAACATCCAGGACGAACAACTGCAGCTATAGCCTGTCACAGTCAGCTCTATCGTCCCGGCCCTACTCCCATCCAATCACCCACCACGATACGGGCACTCCAGAGGATCTGCATACCAGCTCAGTCGGATGCGCCGGCCTATCCTTGCGATTGTTTGTTCGACTTCCCGTCACCACAACGAAGACACCATGAGTATGAAAGCAGCATTCCAGGCAATATAACGAACAAACGCTGTCAGACTGTGCTCAGCGCGCAGATACGATTGCATCATACTAAGCTTTGTTAGATCGACGGCTAGACATTAGCCAGGCTAAATTTACCCCCTCCCGAGCAGGTGGGGTTTGTTCGTCTTATAGGCGTCGAGGCTGAGTCCGTCTCTCCCCAGCATCCCAGCATGTAGCCAACCGCGCCGACTCTTTGCAGCCGGCCCTTCGGACTTTGATTCTGTTGGCTTGACAGCTCGCATCGCACACATGTTGCCAGACAACGGGTAACATGTCTGCGCCACCCCAGCCGGGCGGCCACTTCTCAAAGGATTGCCCTCCCCTCTCCGTGTCCACTTTGCATCGCCTTTCAAGACCAACAAGACGCCAATCAATCCGTCCAGCCTAGGAGTCCAGCAGAAGAAACGACTCGCTGCCTAGGGATACATAGCGTGCCGTTTTCGCGTCATCGATTGGACTACTGTCCTTGGAAGGTCACGCCCAAAACCCGTTCTCGGCCCCGCATCTCCCATCACTGGTCAGAAAGTGGAGCATCACCACCACCACATTCCAGCTCCCCGCCTCGGTCATATCTAGGTGTTAGGCATCTCCGTCTGATTCCTGTCTCCTTACTGGTGTCGTCCCAACACACCACTGCGGCTCGTCCATACACAGCTAGTTGCTCGCGTCAGCGGTTCGTCCAGCCGCAATGGCTCCGCCTAGGAAAGAGGAATGGGACGAAGATGAAGATGACAGAGGGCCGCCCTGGCCCACGGAAACTGAAAGCGATGATGAGATAACGGTTTCTCTGGTTCCAGTCGTTATCCCAACCGCTGTTCCATCGATTGAACCAACGCCGCATACTGCGATGCCGTCGATCACCCAGTTCTCAGTAACGAACAGTGCATGGAACTCCGAACTCTTCAGCCAACCCTCGCCGCCTCCCAAACCTGTGCTACCAAACGAAAGACCACCTGGGTATCCGTCGAACCGTCCCTGGCCTCCTCCTCCATATGGGCCCACTCCATCGTCTCAAGACTGGCAAACCTCCGCTTCTGCAACAACGCCATACGCCGATCACCTGCCCACAACCTCACCATGGACAACATCAACGTTAACATTCTCGCCCGATACCTTCGGACCACCATCCCCAACAAACCTCATTCCAGGCGCAACCTTGCCTCTACCTGAGAAAAACACAAACAACACGCCCATCTACGCCGCCGCAGCCATCATACCCATTGTTGTCCTTGCAATCATGGCGAGCGTGACCTTCCTCTGCGTGCGCAAACGAAAGAGACGGCGCGCCGCTGCGCTTGCGACTGAGCGCGAGGTTCAAGAGATGAAAATGACGACCCCGTCTCAGATATCGCAAAGACATGGGAACGAACATGTACAACCGTACCTCGCACCACCACCCTCCCATCCTCCCCCAGTCCTCCCACCAATCCCCTCCATATCGCAATCCCAACCTCACAGTCACAATCACTTACTACCCCCAACATCAACCCCCTCAGCCTTCCACCCCATAATCCTCGGCCCCATCTCCCACTCCAACTCCAACGGCGCCTACCTCACCGGCATGGACACATCCGACATGGTCTCTGTTTCTTCCAATACGCTCAGGCCGATTGAAGATCCTTTCGGCGACAATAGTAGTTTGAGTGAGCCGCCGCCGCCGTATCGACCTTGTAGTTTGCCGCCCCCGAGTTTTACTACGGAGAGGGCGAGTGGACGTTGGAGCGGTGGGGGCCCGCCGAGTTTTACGACGAATTCGCTGCGTAGTGCTGGGCCGCCTGGCTTTACAACGAATTCTAGGCAAAGTAGCTTGAGAGAGGGGGTGGGCGGTTTCGGCTCTCAAGCGCATCTTATCGAGCGGAGTCCTTTTGATGATCCGGATGATGGGATATCGGAGATCAGTGGACCAACACATGGGGGGAACGGGAATGGGGATGCCATGTCTGCTGTATCAGACCTTTCGTACCAGCGAGAGACGTTTGATGAGTTTAGTAGGAGAGGGTTTTCTTAGGTAATGCAGGGAAGGGAAGAGGGGAGGGGCTTTTTCGTTCGACGTGTATATAGTTTTCGTGGAATGCATCTCTTCCAACTTACCCTCGCCCTTCTCTGGTGTAATGGGTATTCCTGACGATGGGTCATGCTCATAAAAGCACATGAGATGCAGGATCATATAACAGCGAACGGCACCGTGATAACGTGTAAAGATCAAAGAACGCGAAATAGAATCCCATACTATGACGTACACCCCACCAAGCCACCCATCTCGGCTAGGCCCCTCACTCCTTGTTCCTACCTAGGTAGTAACACCTGAGACAGCCAAACGCTCAACAACCCTTAACCAATAAACCTAGCACCACCGGCCGAACCGATAAACTCTACTATCTTATCTCCTGAACTTCCCCTCCTCGCGAACGATGTAGAGGTGGCGGCGCATTTACTGTACTAACTGTAGGCAGCAGGTGGGCATGGTTCGCGCAATCGTTCCTTCAACTTAGGAACGCTATAGTAGTTTCGCGAGTTTGTTTGCCAATCATATCGATTGATGCGAGGGATTGGCGGAGAGGAAGAGCTCCAGGGCTGAAGGGGGGATTTAGACTGGATCAATGGGACGAACGGTTTGGAAAGAATGGAATGAACGATTGGTACCTTGCATGAAACGGGTGGCGGCTAGTGTTGGCGTGAACGGCTATCGAAAAGTCCAGCTCACATGTTAATCGCAGTGGGTGTTGAGATACGAGGTGGGATGCTCACCTACCCCGCGATTCATGCTGTACTCAGAGGAACATTTGCATTGAGATGTAGATCTACATCTATCAAGCAGGTCAGCAATTAAATTTGTTCCTACAATTCATGCAGCTCACATACACACACCCATCTTGGGGCCAAAACCACACCTCCTCGCTCACACTAAATCAAATGCGGCAAGTGCTATCGTGGCCCATTTCTCCGCTGCCCTGCTTACCTTACCTACCTGCCGCAGAATTTAGAAAATCTAGAGCGTCCCTCGGACCATGATTCGCCGGGAGCGGGTAGCTTTTATCCAGGTACGTGGGTTTTTCTGGCATGATGACGGCTAGATTAATCATTTCGCCAGCTGGCATACATACCGCGAGTCGCTTTTTTTCTTGGTTGCTTATTTGCGGCATGCGGCGCGGAGACATTCCGGAATGGTTGTGGGGTGGAAGGATTTAGGAGTGCATGGTCAGGCTGCATGATTGATGGAATGGAGCTCGAGGACGGGTGCTAGTATGTTGTAGATGGTAGCTGGTAGAGGTAGCGGTAGATGATTTACGCTTGCTCAGGAGGTAGATGGAGAAGGGCTGCGCTGGTTGGTGGGCCAGAAAGACGGATTAGCGTCGGCATCTAGGCATTGACCTCGTTGACCTGTCATTTCTAACCATCTCATCCTTACGGCACGCATCACCCAAGCCATGGTGTCGTTCGTTCCGTGTCCGTTCGCGACTTAGCTCATCGTTATGTTTGGCCCCATTCGCTGCTAGGCGCATGGCTGGTGAGGCGTCGGCTTCCTTCGCCTGGCTGTGCGCGCTGGCTGGCTGGCTGCGGCGACGACAAAGAGCCTCTCTTCCATGCTTCCTCCCTGCCACGCCCACCCAATTATGACAGCCTCGCTATATCGCCCTCGCCGGCCCATGCACCTGCGGGCTCGGTACCTGAGCTAGACGCCTCCTAGCCCTCAGGAGACTTGGCCTAAGCCGCATTCCGGGTCCTGCTCAGGCGGTGCTGCCAGTGTGTTGCGGAGTGCTTGCTGCTGCTGCCAGCTGCGGGTCACGATCGGGACTATCAATTCTTCATCTTTGCCGAACTACTACCTTTGCAACTGCAGCTTCAGCTTCCCCGGCCCCACCAGCTGCCTAGTACGTGAGAAACCTTCGCCGTGCCTGGTCACCCAAAGCAAGCAACAGGTGCCTCTTCATAACGACCACGCTGTGCTGACGCACTGCTCGGTACCTGCTTCGACGACGTCTCACAACGCTGTCATATCCCCTGCTGCTGCTCAAGTGTACTACCCAACAGGTCTCACAGCTTCCCGTCTAGCTGCCTGCGTTTGCGAGAACATCCCGCCGTCAACAAAGAAATCCATCCAGGGCGCCTTTGTCTTCACCACCCGCCGACCCAACCCCGCCGAACGCCTCCCTCGACTCGTGGACGACCCTCGACGTCTTATATTACTGCTACATGGTCGAGAAGGAAGGACATTGTGTCAGGGCTTTGTGTCATTGGGCTTGCTATGAGTTTGGATCAGCACATATATGGGTACGGCTCTCTTCCATCTTCCCATGTGGCGGAAGACGTGTAGCGTTCGGCTGGCTGGTGCAACGAGCTTCATCTGCAAACCTCCGGCCGTCCTTGGCTTCATGTCATGTCGGACCAGACTATGTCCCAATCCAGGTCTAGGGTAGGCAGAGGTCAGGCAGCACCGCACGGTTGTCACTTGGAGCTCGTTGCCATCATCCCTTGCCATGCTATCCCAAGAATACCTTTCTTTAGACTTCTTCCGCTCCTTCCCGTTCTGTTGATAGATTTCACTTTTGGTTTTCCTCATGTCTCGGCTCGCATCTGCAAGTGCCCCAGGCTAACGTGGGTCGCGTGCTAGATCGACGGACTGGCATCTCCCAAGTCCCTCCTCCACTCCCAAGTCGCTGACGTTCCCTGACGGATCTCTCAAAACACCAAAGACCGAGTCGTTTCCCCACTCGCACTTCCTCGACGCCTGGGCCACCCCACGACCTAATGGGCAGCACACCCCGGTGCAGACTCCTTCCTTCACACTCTCGACGCCCATAGGCCGGCCGTCGAGCTCGTACAGCCAACCCGTCCGCACTCCCGAAGACCCAGAGTTCCATGTCAACCACTTCGCACCGCAAAACCTACCTCTTCCGCCGGTCGACGTGTCCCGAAGGCTGTCGTCCTCGCCGGGCCCTAATCAGCTGAGGAAGGTTGGGTCACAGGGACAGTTCGGCTCTCGTCCTGTCAGCATGGACTTTTCGCAGATGCAAACGCCACCTCCAACGAGGGATGCTTCCTCTAGGAGGAGTGTGCAACAAAGTGGACATGGGGTGGCAACGCCAGCTACGGTGGTGCATAGGACGCCCAGCCAGCTTCCGGAGTCCTCAGGAGCCCTGTTCGACCAGACACCCTTTGGCTTCGCTGATCTGCAGTACACTCCACATATGATGCAGTTCCCCAGCGGTGGTCCAATGTCTGCGCCACCCATGCCTCAATCGAAGCTATTCTGGGACCCAGCGAACGATGGCATGCAAATGGATCTAGATGTACCTCTCGGTGTAGACCCCTTCGGCCCTACCCCGCATAGACCGCAGCACGACATGAACTGGCAAGCAATGAACCATCCTTCGGCTAACATGATGCAAACCCCAGCGTTCCAGGGCTTCCAAGCTTCTCCCATGCCAGCGTCGTTCGCGAATACACCCTCACAGCAGAGACACGGCTCAAGAAATGGCTCTTTTGTATATACAGCTGCAGGTGTCGATCCCAACATGCTGCTCAGCTTCTCCAATCCCGATATGACCGGTTCCTTTGGAAGTATGCCGCAGCAGCCAATGCTCGACATGTCGAGACAACCGTATGAGACACAACTGCGGGATGCAGAGAATGAGAGGGCAATGGCGAAGAAGGCCAAGAGTCAGCATTCACGCAGCAACACAGCTTCGTCGTCGGGTTCAGCGGAAAATGCGAGACCTGTGCTGCAACGAAGCAATACCGATAGTGGGCCGAGAATCACCAGAGCAATGGACCCTCGGATAGCAATCCCAGCTAATGCTTCGACGATTCCCCGTCGCTCGTCGCCACTGAAGCGTCAAAGTGGCGGATCACTGAAAGCGATACCTGAGATTAGAAGACCCCGGACACGGTTGATCATCGACGAGAGTGGAACGGCTCGCACAGAGACAATACCTACTGGAGATGATCAGACTCCCAGGAACAGACGGCAGACTTCGCAGCAAGATCTTCGACGCCAATACCCCGGACTGTACGAGGAGCAAGACAGCGAGTCGGACGACGACGAGCCAGCTCCAATCGTCAGCCGCAACCCATCCTTCGTCATCCCCCAACCCGAACGTCGAGCGACAAAACACGCGCGAGCAGACAGCGGTGGACTGGAACGCGCCAACTCCTTCAAGATGGCGCGCTCCGTCTCCGCCTCCCGACTCGCATCCGACGCCCTCTCCAAGACCTCCTTCGAAACGCTACGAGCAACCCGACGCTCCGCCGCTGCCGTCGCGGAAAACACCATCCGTCGCTCCAGCGCTATGGAGCGCCCCAGCCTCCGCGAACGAGACCCCGACGACACACACATGCCCGACTCCCCCGGCGACGCGCTCGGCGCCTTGAAAAAAGTCGTCGGCGCCCGCCAACAACGCATCGGTACGCTAGCATAGCCTGTCGCTTCTACTTCCTTCGACTGACAAGTTCAGAACGCGCATCGCAAAATACACTGCTCGCGCATAACCAACGCTGGGCGCAGGCGAGTGCTGATATGTCCACCTCCCATCCTCCGCCGTCACACAACGTACTTCACCAATTACAATCGCACGGCGCTTACGACCCCTACTCTAATTCCTTCAACGGCTCGCCGACGACTACTACTACACCCTCGACTGAATGCAGTAGCAAGAGTAATGATAGCACGAGGTGTGTTTGCGATGGGTTGGTCGATGATGCCGATACGCTCATGGTGCAGTGTGAGGCTTGCTTCAAGTGGTTGCACATGGGTTGTGTGGGGTTGAAGGAGGAGTGGCTGCCTAGGGTGTTTGTTTGCGTGTTTTGTAAAAGTGGGAAGGGGGAGAGTCCGTTGAAGGGGAAGAGGGGGGGCCGGCGCTGAGATGGCGTGGTATGTTGGGATGATGGAGGGAAATAGAAGGAGCTTGCTGTGCGAGCTTTTTGGATGGATGCTGCATGAGTAATGGAATTTATGAGATGATGTTTGGATGTTGTACAGTTTCGGTGTTTGGTACTTATGGCATGAATGGAGAGTTTCTGGGTAAGGAGAAGTGGTTGATGGGGGAGAGTAATGAACATAAGATTACATCGGGGCATGGCTGCTACATCATGTCTACACCACGAGAAGTTCGACTCCATGGAGGGGTGAGGTACTGACAATACAGCGAGGTTCATTTGTTGTTAACATAAGAGGCAGGGCTGGTGCAGACATTGGCTACATGCTAGCAGTCTATGGGGGATATGGGTAGCCATACCCTTCCTATCTGAACGTAGACTCCATGCCCAGCCTGCCCGCCCGTCTAATGTAGCTCATTGCTGTCGAAACACAGCGTCCCTGACGTTGCGGTTGTTTTGTGCGTCGATTGCGTTCATCACCATCTTGAACACAGAGTGATGAATCTCGTCAATCATCTTCTCCCTTGCTTCGTTCGTTGCAGCGTTGTACAAGTGAGCTCGGACATCGTCAATCAGCTCGTCACGAGCTGCCGTGACGTTGAATGGTGGTATCTGATAGATTTATTAGCATTGTTCTTTGGATTTACATCAGTGTGACAAGACTTACGGAAGCGTCCAAACCCTTGGCGACGGTTGAGTGGTTTTCGATGTAGGCCTTCCAGAGCGGGGCTGCGTAACTGACACAGATGACGACGGTGATGGCCTTGATGATGAGCATAATGGTGGCTCTGGTGCTTTGCCAGCGTACGTGCGCCGCCGCTTGGCCTGCTTCGTCCATGCGAGACTGCACTTCTTCGCTGCGTACACCAGTGGCCGGGTTGGCCCAGCTTGGAGGCGCAGACTTAAACAGACTGGTGACCCGGGGCCATGTTGACGTGGCAGGAGGGGTAGGGCTTGCTGGTACAGGTAAGGTGGGTGGTGAATTGGGCGTTGTGCTCATTTTGTCTTCGATCTCGTAGTTGTGGACGCCTGTGAACAATGTGGATGGCGGTGGTGAAGAAGAAACCAGAGGGAGAAGGGGAGTGGTCTCCTTTTGATCGTGCATGATGGCTACGTCAGCACCTGGTGCGTGTTTGTGAGACAAGATGCGATGGGCAGGAGTGTGTGAGGTGGAAATCTAGGAAGGGGAAGCGCAACGGGGTTTTATAGAGCAAGTGCGAGGCCTTGCTAAGACAGCAACTATGGTTGACACTGCCACACTACCCACTCAAAATGCGCACATTATCACAGCATAACCGCCTATCTGAAAGAGCTGAGGACGAGTTTTGGTTCAGCCACACACAGGCAGGGCATATGATAAGATAAATTTGAAGAAGTCGCGCCCAACCATCTGTCGCTGGAGAACTCAACCTGAGACATTATTAGTCTTGAAAGAGGGGTTGAACCTCCTCCGCCCGGCGTCTGCGCGTCGTTCCTCTTCACATTCATCCCTCTTCTTAGTCATCAAGACCCTCTTAGCATCCTTTCTCCCGCGATAGTAACGCGACTAAACTGGACGAAGAGCCCCATGTACAGAATTTCAGTACACGCTTCGCAATCCTCTTCCTGCTACACAAAGTCGTCAAAGATGAAGGAAAAGGCTGGAAGGTGAAGATTTGAGAATTTATTGGCAAATACACAGCTCTTGATCTCAGTAATCTAGAGACTGTGCTAGGATCTTTTGCGGGTCCATGCCGTGACAAGGGGAAGCTGACGATGTTCCTCTCCTATGCGCGGCGTTCGTAGGAAGGCGGGTACGATAGTCGTCTTGTGTCTTCCGAGCTCTTGTGTTGCGGATATCCCTCATTCGAGAGGGCCTGATTGGATGGGTACATGTGAATTGCGAAAGTGGTGAGTCGCTCGTCGCGATGGGCCGTTTGCACCTTCTAATACTACAGCGAGAAGTCGATATCCCTCCTTCTCCGGATGGACGTTACGCTCGTCCAAGTGAAATTAATTGGTTATAGTAATGCAGAAGCAAAGACGCCTCACAGGCCGCCCTGCCGATGTGTGGCTGAACCAAAATCCGATCCCAACTTTGGTCCACCCAAGCCACTCTCGCTACCTATCTAGGCGGAACTACGCCCATGGAGTGCGCTTCACAGCCCCTACGAAGTACTGGACACTCCGCCACATCCACGGTTCTCATGTCTCATGTGACGAGAACCTCGTACGTAGTAAAAGCCTGATTATTAGATGAGAGGCTCTACTACGTGGATGTGCGGAGATTAGGTAGGTAGTGTGGGCGGTGAACCAAGGTTACCATTGTGGCAGGGCATCGAGTTTACTCTTTAAATTTAGTCGCGCTCCTACATATTTCCTTCGTCGATCTACTTTTACCCATCATACATCATCCTCCAGTGTATACCAGGTACAGACATGACTATTATGTACGATACAAAAGAGACTATTCCGCTTCTTCCTCTTGTGTCTTCTTCACCACGGTCGACCACTCCTTGCTCCACGGCCAGTGACAAGCAAGACGAGCAAAGCAACATGAGCACTCCGACCAATCCACCGTCAAGGCCATCCCCTCTCCCAACGTCGGAATGGATCCAGTCCGTCAATTCTTCCAGAGATGACACTCCCCCTCGCTGGGCCACCCCGACCACTCGTGTACGCAGCGCCGCTCACCAGATGATCCTTGATGAGAACGACCAGAGGAACCGGGCAGCCAACGCGAAACATGCATGGGATTTCGCGGTATTGGTGGTCAAGACTATTGCCGTCCTCATCATATACTTCCACTTCATATCGCATGTCAAGGGCTCGGTAAGTCTTAACACAAGGATACAATTTAGCAGAACTGTGCTGATAATTTCTTTTTGCAGGTTAAGGACACCACTGCCATCCGCCAGTCCGCCCCCGTCCTCGACTACGATACTATTCGCGAGTCTCTATATGCCGACCTGCGTAAGGCCGTGTTCGAAGATGTTAAAGAAATGGTCATTGCAGCCAAGTTTATTGTCCGCAAAGAATAGATATGAGACAAGGCGGGTGATGGCGCAGATGGCAGAGAACGCACATTGGGCTGAGGAGGATGCGAGGAGGCGGCCGGTAGGCAGATGGCAAGCATGTAGTAGCAATGAGAATACAAGTGCTCTAATCTTCGTCCGATGAGCAGGCTTGTCAGTAATGTGAGAATTACGATGCTCATTCGCTTCAAATAAACCAGAGGCGTGCGAGGCGGCGTCGATAATGCTAGTGAAGAAGCGAAGTGCATGATCATCGAGGCCATGCTGACGCTGTGCCATTGTGGTGTGAGAACACGGCTATGGGGAATGATGTTGGGGGGATTGGCTGAATGCGAACTCCGTGAGAACTTTATTGTGGCATGTGGAAGCGATCATGACCCTGAGGTACCATCGCGATGCAGCAAACATAACACCAGATGTGTAGGGCAAAGATGTGCGAGACAGCCGAACGTTGGAGAGTGAGGCTGCTGGCCGGAGCCTTGCATTCCAAAACGGCGAGTTGATAAAAGGGAGGCCCTACGACTGGCGTGAGGCCCGTATTAGGAGCATATTCGCGGCCGACTTCGAGCTCTTCCGCACAGTCAACAGGCCGCCATCGTCTCGATCTCCGGCGTGGTTCGCTCTCATCTCTTGCAAGTTTGTATTCTCCAGCTAGCTTCTCGGTGTGATGCATACCGGCTGCAGATATCCTGACAGCCGCATGCATCTGCGCGCATTGTCGCACTCTGTCCAGTTCTCGATGCGCTCGTAGGAACAGGCGACACTCGTCGGTGGTGCTGTGCGATCTCCGTTGGAAGGCAGGGTCCAAGTGGGATTCGGGCGGTGATGTAGCCAGTTCTATCGGACGAGTTTCGCCGTACCTAGCTGACGCTGCGACTTCCGAGGGCGAATGAATCTGATCTTGCGAATGTGTAGTGTACGGTTACTGTTTTGGCGCGTTTGAAGCTTCCGCCTTGGTGCGCTTCCGGTTCTCAAACGCGCTCGGCTCGGCTCGGCGGTCCTGCACCGTGGATGCACCTCATTGCACTGTTGACTGCTGGTAGCAGGCTCACAATGCTCTGCTCTTCTTCCTTCTCTCGTCTATCGCGAAGTTGAATTCCTGATAGAGCTACACTATATCTTCACACCTGTATCGACGATATCGATCGAGAAGTCTCGGTGAGAACAAATGAGTATGGCGTAGTTTGCCTGCAAAGTCAGAATGAACCCTCGCCCGGTCAAGTAATTCACCTTCCTCACAGCTACGGAAATCTTGCGCATCACGCCTACATCGCACATACAAGCCACATGCAAAGGCCGAAGCTCTGTACCGGCGGGCAGAAGCATGCGCTCTCAGAGGGCGAAGCAATCACAGCGAGACATTCCCAAGGCTTGGTGTTGTTCGCAACCTCGGCATCCATGCGTGCACCACGCCAAAGCGATTGCGGCTAGCGTTGACAGTCCCCCAGCCATGCTGGCAACCCCAACTTCTCTGGCCAACTTGCACCGAACCACCACACCACCACTCTGGAGACGCCCTCAAATCAATACTCATGTACACGATCTTTCTGTATGTCGGCCGCCAGAGTACCCGGTGTGCACGTGGTCACCGTGGCTGGATACCTAATTGGTGGTCACTGCCGATCTCGCCGCAAGTCTCAGTGAGAGACGACGAAGCGGCTTTGGAGACGTTTACCGCAGGCTTTTGGTGAGGATAGGCTGGCTGTCAGACTTACCTGTAGATATCTGAATGGTAAGGTTACAATTGAACCGCGCTCGGGAGGATAATATATATTGCCCACCTGTATGCCCTCCCTCCTCTTCTCTTCTCTCAGCGTCGTGATATCTCATCCTCACACTATCAACTGATCATCTTCTACTATTTACCATATACGTCTATCATATATCAACGTACACATCTATATCCATCACCATCATGAACACTCTCCCCTCTCCCCCAGCTTATTACCTCGGGCCGGTCAATTGCCCCGTTCTGCCGAGTCACCGCATGGATGGCTTGAAAGAGCGAGAGCCATCAAGGGCAGGTGACCTTTACACAGCAGAGATTGGTCAAGCAGTCAACACCGTCAACCATCAGAGGAATGCGGTTAAGTTGATCATGGCAAGATGGTCCGCTGTAGACCCAATTCACTACCCAATTATTCTGGGCGTGAGCCAAAACGATAGTAAGAGCAAGGACGTGAACGCTGTAGTCAGCATGGTGAACACCATGCAGACCAGCTGGATCGGCCAGTCCAGCTGGGTCCAAGGCTACATCAAGGGGGAGACTGATTGGCACGACCTCCAAGCTCATATCAACAATCTTAACCGATTCCGACTCCTACTCAAGGTCCCACAGGCAAATGAGACTCCCGCGCAGAGGACCACCCGCCGAGATCTGCAACGCGCATACAAGAAGGCGGTTAGGATTCATGTTGCGCATACGCAGACAGCCGCAGCCGCAGAGCTGGCGGAGGTAGAAGAAGAGTTTGATGACGCGGTTGAAAAGGGCGAAGCCACCCAGACCGAGCTTCAGGAGATGCAAGACCGGATTCAACACCTCACGGAGTACCAGGGCGGCCTGACCGCTACCAACAACGGCCCATGCCGTAACCTCGCAGACGTGCCCGCAGTCGAACCATACTACTCACAAATGGCAAACAACGCCAAATTTACTTTCTGGGAGGCCAGGTGGAACCAGGACGTCTTCGTGTCGTTTCTGTGGGAGTTTTCAGGTGTGCTGCACTACAAGTAAGTCCGTGAACTGCAATTTTCGAGCACAAACTGACTTCATGATAGGCAGAACTGGAACGATATCTTGCTTAGAACGATGTTTCGCAAGAAGTTCTTTTGGCTGGCAGACGTTGTGTCGCAGTATATCCTGGAGCCTCTCAAGGCCACGGCAGTGTGCCAGAGCTCGGCGACTAGGTCTCTCGTGCGAAGCTCACTTGAATTCCCCGACAACAAGGCTCTCGCCTATGCGGAGTTCAAGCGCGCAGATTCCCTCCTCTACCCTCCTGACCACGCAAATCCCCCTGGCTCTCACATGATTCTGTGGGTTCAGGGAGCCCCAAGCCAGAAGATGAGGACTAGGAAGCGCGCTCGAGAGACCGATGGTGATGAGGAGGAAGGCCGCGGCATGGCCAATTTCTTACGTGACATGGAGTGAGGGGTTTTGGGCGGAGCGATCGGGAACATCGCAACGTGATGGAGACATAGGATGTCTGCATCAAGACGACTACGATCAAATTGCATGGGAACATTGGAATTTCGCTGGAGGCAGGCGACTGGGCAAACTTGTACATCATATAGATACCACTGGTGTGGGTTTTTGCACATTCATACTCATCTTGCTTTTGCGTAACTACCCTTATTTATCAACGTGTTCCCTGGGGGAACCGCCTGGCGGAACCACCCTCGCGAATCCCCTGGTGCAGTCATTTCAGGGAGGCACCTTTCAATGAGGTATTCCCCTAGGACTTCCCTCAAGTCCTTGCCTAAGATGGTTCCCCCAGGTGTCTCAAAGTGGCGTGTGGCTGTGTACCAGCGGGACTTGCGTCGGGCTGCTCACGGCGGTGACGATCGTCTGCTGTGGGTGGGTGTGGGAAATAGTGATATCGGCTATGTTTTCTTCGCGGCCTTGTGAATCAATCTGATATTGCCCGAGGGCGGCATTGAGCGATGACTGTATTTGTCCGGCGATAACGAGCTGGAACTATCAAAGACATTAGTGTACCGTACCTGCAGAGTCATCTCGTCATATAACTTACTGCTTCCGAGCAAGGTAGCGTCACGTTCTGTTGTGTGGCCGCGGCCGGAGAGAAGTTCGCGACGCTTTGCATAACACCCGGTGCAGCATGATAAATCGCGAGGCCGGAAAATACCAGCTGTGCGAGTGCCCACGCGAGTGCAAGGACCTTCCTTCTCGTTTCAAGACGGCCGCGGGCGTTGATCAGGATTAGCGCGTGTGTATGACGCTGACTCTCAAGGTCCATCGTAGCCTGTGTCTCGGGGGTCCGTATGCCGGTGGCTGGTAGCAGCCAATGTGGGGGAACGGGCGGTGCACGCGTAAAAAAACGACGGAATCTATCCATCGCGAAGACTGTGGATGGGCTTTTAACGATGAAGTCGGGGTTCAATGATGGGCGAGTGGGAATAGACGCGTGAGGGATGTGTGAAAGTGAGGGGATGTGGACTTTTTGTTGTACATGCCCGCGTGCGCGCCTGCTACAGGTTAATAGCCTTGATATTGGAGGTAGGAGTACACTGTGGAAGTTGGGTTAGGGAGGGCGAGTGCGACGGGTTTTGTAGAGTAAGTGCAAAAGCTGCGCCTCAGTGAAAACTATGGTCGAGTGCCGCGCTACTATGCGGTTAGCATGTATCATGAAATAAGCTACTTTCGGTCGATGAGGAAATCCAGTAAATATGGCTGCATTTCATCTCATCACTAGTACTGCATTCTGTCTGGTACGTGGCCCCGAATTCCACCCGAACTTCGTCTCTTCATCTTGGTATGAGTGGGGAAGGCTCAAACATTGTCGCTCAAATCGTCCGCAGAAGTGTATGCGTACTCGTCGCCTTCTTCCGCTTGGGTGGTCGCTGCTCCCGCAACCAAGGTTGACTTGGGGTGGGCCTTGATCTGGACGTTGGCTTTGGCGCCCTTGCCAATGTAGGACCGTAAGGGATTGATCCGAGTGGTGGCCGCCATTTGGTAACTATACAATTGTCAGCGCGAAGCCTTGGAAAGCGTAGTATCGCCGTACAGGAAACCGCTCCCTTCGATCGTGAAGTCGCGGATGATGGTGCACCCATCAACCCCATCGACCAGAGCTCGAAGCTCTGCTGCTTTTGCCACACGTGCTTCTCCGCGCACAAGTACCTATGATCGTCAGCGAAGCACGACGGCAGAGTCCGAGATCAACACTTACCGACCACACGCACTTGTCTTTGGCTGGAGGCATAGTTTGGATGTTGATGATGGTCGGGTTTACGGTTTTGAGAGTCTGATGATATGAAGGGCGAGATGAGCTAGGGTGTAGAGGTGTTGGAGACAAAGAATCAAATCTGGTCAGGTAGAGTATCTAGTCACAAAGCTTGGGCCCACTCCAGGCCGCGAGTATCTTAGCTGCCTTCACCTTGCCCTTCTCCAGGTGACCGCAGATTAGCTTTTTTTCGCAGGAAGAATTTAAAAACAGATAAGTGCAAGTATCTCGGTTACGAAGACTGTCCCATTGTCTTCACGCTGGCGATAGCCAGTAACTGCCAAGATAATCTGTATGCGGAACGGGACCCTGTTCTCCTGAGGTCTCAAGACCGACTACTACTCGCCTTGTCTCCCCACTAGACCTTGTACGGTGAACTAATGATTTTGTGTTGGGCTTGGTGTCGCAGGCGTATGTGCTATCTTGTATGAGGACCACCTTTGACACCGGGCTTGTCTTCGAGCCTTCCGATTCTCGCTCAATCGAGCCACGATCGCGTCATATTCGCGGTTAGGTAACGCGATCTGTTCCTCCGTCAAGTTAGACCAAAACTATGTAGGGTATTAGCATATTTAGTCTCTTTTTAGGAAGTATAATCATATATCAAACATACCTGTTCAGTTCCTGGTGCGGCGTCGATTGCAGGCGTGGTCTTGATTACTGCCTTGGCTTCTGGCGCGAGAACACAGCGTACGTCTGAGACCATTCCTGCTATCAGGTATACCATGAGAGCGAGAAAGAGTAGTTTGGTAAAATGAGACGCCATTCTCAGTATTCTCATAGCGCGTTCGTGGTCGTCCTTCGCGCGCAGAAGTTCTAGTCGAAAATGCTCCCTCTGGCACTGTAGGTCAAACTGGAACTGCTCTTCAGCCGTTCGAGTTTGAGGGGTTGGAACACGCCATGATGAATTTGGTGTTGATGAAGTGTTCGGTACGTAAAAGGGGAGCTGTTCGTCGTACATGACTGTGTATTCGTGAGCTATAGCTTTCGGTGTTGAAGTTGCAAAAGTGGGAATGTATAGCTAAGGTGCAGAGGACTGCCTGATTTTGTATACGAAGTGCGATAGCTGCGCCACAGGTGAGCCGTGGTAGATTGTGGTTCCGCTACCAGATGGTTAGTACTGCTCTAATACCGATCACCGCCATTCGATGGAGCGAAGTCCGACTACCAGACTAGAGCTCGTCCTGCTATGCTGCCTGCCTAAATTGCATAATTCGGCGACTTTCAAAATACGTTTGTGATAACTACACACAAGGTTTTGCGTTCGTTGATGGAGGATATCGCGCATTGTAGCCGTTCGGGCCAATTCTGGGGTGCTTGTGTCACTGGTACCGAAGGCAGCGTGGTCCTTAACCATACTGCAAGCTCAAGGCGCGAAAGCCAGCGACAAGACATGAGAGACGTGATGCTGGCAAAGCGTACGGTGACGAAAGAGAAGAGGGCATGTCGCTTGCAGTTGCCGTGCAACAAGCCGTCCGCACCCCGGACTTTCGCGCCAGCTATGACGCTTCGGTCGATCTTCACCCCGCATGTCGATTTATCCTCCAACACGAACGCTACTAGCCCGTGTCGCATGCACACCGTTGCATCAGCATATTGCTACGACTAACTGCCATCCCAATTGACGAATCGCGTGCGAATCTCCGTCGTCGTGAGATGCTGATCTTTACAGCGGGCCGACATTCCTGCACGGTTGTCGGCAACCGCCCTCGGCTATATGGTATGGGTGTGCGCTGGTGTATGTCTTCGTCGCATGACGGTCGTTGAATGATGTACATGGCGCGAGCTACCCCAGTCGATGCTTGGGAGTACGGGCAAGCTTCATATAAGTGGAAGCTTGGGGCCCCGCAGTGTTGCTTATCGTCTCTTGTCGCTGCGCCTTCACATTGATCACATTTCAGCTTGACGCCATCGCATTGCCTACGTCGAATCGACAATCGCATAGTTCGCTCGACGCGCGCGACAATGGCCGACGACCGAAAACCTTCGATTGAGCATATCTCGGATGACAAAATCGCGCCTACTACTCTAGAAGCAGGAAATGGGGTCGTTGATGGGCATCGCAAGCTGGTCCCACCGCCGTTGGTGGCTGCTATGAGTGCCGATGAAAGGATTGAAGCAGAGAAGAGGATGCGACGGAAGATCGATACGAGATTGTTGCCGATGATTATCCTGATGTATATCATGAGTATGTTTTGGTAGATGGCCGCGGGTGGGTAGCGCTGATAATGTCCAGATTACCTCGATAGGAATAATATCGCTGCCGTTCGCCTAGCAGGTCTTCAAGACGAGCTGGAACTCACGAGTGTGCAGTATCAAGTATGTGGTTGCTGAAACCAACAGCAAGTTTCTCATTAACTTGAATAGACAACCGTCTCCATTTTGTTCGTCGGCTACATCTTGATGCAGATCCCGTCAAATCTGTTTCTCAATAAAACAGGAAAACCAGCCATATACCTTCCGACGTGCATGATCATCTGGGGTATCATATCGGGTGCGACTGCTGCATGCCAGAACTTTGCTGGACTGGTGGTGTGCCGCTTCTTCCTGGGATTCATCGAAGCCGCATACTTCCCAGGATGTCTGTTCTACCTCAGCGCTTGGTATACGAGGAAGGAGCTGGGTCTGAGAACGGCGGTTCTTTACTCTGGAAGCTTGATCTCGGGCGCCTTCGGTGGGCTCATCACCGCGGGGATCACGAGTAATATGGATGGCACGCAGGGCTTGAGAGCGTGGCGTTGGGTGTTCATAATCGAGGTAAGTATCGCACGCGCCGAGCCGGGTGTCTGGGATGTCAGCTGATCCTTCAGGGTATCATTACCGTCGCGATTGCCTTTGGCGCCTTCTGGATCCTACCCAACTTCCCGCGAACAACTTCCTGGCTTACAGAGGAGGAACGCCAACTCGCCGTCTATAGGCTTCAGGAAGACGTCGGTGAAGACGACTGGGTTTCGGCAGAGTCGCAGACCTTCTTCCACGGCCTAAAGCTTGCGTTACTCGATATCAAGACTTGGGTGCTTACCATCATGCTTCTAGCAAACGTATCCTCGGCCAGTGTTACCAACTTCTTCCCAACAGTGGTCAAGACGCTAGGATACCCAAACATCGAGACGCTTCTGCTAACAGCGCCACCTTATGTTCTCGCGGTCATCACTACGTACCTCAACGCCTGGCATGCCGACCGCACCGGCGAACGATTCTTCCACATCGTCCTCCCTCTCTGCGTCGGCGTAGCAGCCTTCATCCTTGCCGCCGCTACGACTGCAACAGCACCTCGCTACGTCGCCATGATGCTGATGGTACCTGGTGTATACACTGGATATGTCGTAGCTCTGGCCTGGATCTCCAACTCTTTGCCTCGTCCGCCAGCGAAGAGGGCGGCTGCACTGGCTTTCATCAACGCGATCAGTAATACGAGCTCGATTTATGCAAGCTACATGTATCCTCAGCCAAAGAGTGGTCCGGCGGATTTGACGGTTCCCCTGAGTGTGGATTGCGCAACTGCAGCACTGGCCATTATCATGGCGGTCATCATGCGCATTATACTGGGGCGGCTGAACAAGAAACTTGCTCGTGGAGAACACGTTAAGGGCGCAATCAACGCTGTCCCTGGGGTTGGTGCCGAGAGAGGTTTCAGATTCTTGATCTAGAGACTTGGAAACTGGAGATTGTAGGGTATTGAGTTGGATATAGAGACGATTAGCAGGATTGTGCATCGATTGATCCCCCTGTTTTACTTCTTTGCCACCCCCTTCTTTCGTTACCTCACTGTATGACGACGCGTACAGGTGCTGAGACAACAGTTCCCCTCTTCAAATTGCTTTTCCTCAGTGTCTCAATCAGAACTACTCGTGATACATGTGTGAAGGCTGGTGAGTGGCTGGATGCTGACTTGGCGAGATACTGGAAGGTTCCATATCGTCATCGGCCCGAACAGGGCTTAGCGTCTACCGCGAGCTTTGGCCACCCAGGCAGTGCGTCGCGCGACGACTCACCACGTTTTATCGCAGCCCATCCCAGCAGCACATCATCCGTCGAGGATTCAGCAGCACATTCGTACGACACATCACTATCGGCCCGCTTCACCAGAGTTGCCAATACTCCTTTCACTGCCGGGGACCATAGAGTGAACGCCTTGCGATAGCTAGCGTCACACTCTGTTAGCGCTCTGTGCACACACGATGCACCTCCACGCGACCACAGGAACAGCGCCGATTATTCAACGCAGACCTTGATCACTTTCGCGTCGGGAATCGCACAACATCAATCACTTCGATACTGTGTAACTTTCGAAGGTCCAATCAATACCATCACTCAAGGCAACCACGCGTTGTCAGCTGACGCCACCCGCATATCTTCTGCAAACTTCAAAAGTCCAACTTGGAGATCAACCTCATTATGGATTTTTCAAACAGTGCCTTTAGGGCCATGCCAAACTCTAAAGTCTCCGACGACACTATGTCTCACGCAAATCTTGTAATGGCATGTCGATGGGGCTGGACGAGCACCCCAGACGAAGGAGCAAACAACCCCTTCGCCTCTTCATCTACCTCGCAACAAATACCCGTCTCCACGTTCAACAACATCCGGACCAAGCGTTTTGCGCCGTGCCAAGGTCGTCTCTATCACCAGCTACTCTGCTCTCACCGCATCCGGACGGACCTTGTCGAAGACTGTGGCGAAAACTGCATCGATCCGTATGGCAACACGGTTGATGCTGCCTTTGTATGTAACGAATGCATCCAAGCAGAAGCAGCGAAGATTTGGGAGCAACGGCAAGCGGCGCATAATGCGACCTACCCTCCCATGGGGCAGATGAGTAAAGAGCAGTACGAGCAGTGGTATGCCGAGCACCGACAGCTCGAAGCAGAGTTCTCGCGCGACCAGCGAGTGTACGAGTTGGAGATTAAAGCCAAAACACGACCGAGCAACATCTGCTCTGCGCTGGAAGCTAGCAAAGAGGAGATGGACTTTGCGACCGAGCTCGACACATTATCTCTTTCTTTGATGGCGTCAAACAACTCAAACGCCGAGCAAGCACAATACCAGCCGCAAGGACGTACTCGAACGAGTCTGGCGACGGATCCTGATGAGCAGCTTCATTGGAACTTGAACACGCTTGCTTTGGATCGCGGCGCATGTGGTATTGAGTACTCGCAACCGAGTAGTGGAGTGTCTCCAACACGGCAACTGGACCCGGAGGAGTTGTGGCGGAAGCCACGGAATTGAGAGCTTGCAAAGCAGTTTGTTGGCGTATAACTTGTCGTGTTGATTAGCGATTGCATAGGTTTGGCGTATGGAAAGCTTTGCGCATGTGGAAGCGTTTGTGTAGGACTTTCTTGTAAGCAATAAATGTCTTGTCTACCAGCTCTGCTATCTAAATGGCTCTAAAGTCTATCTGTACCGCGGCTTTCAGTGGTCTGCATGAAGCTGCGCAGCGACGCGAAGATTGTGGATCGACGTGGGGCATAGTGATGTGTCACAGCATTAGCACGACGCACACTGCCCCTCATGCGAAAAAAGCACACATCCTATGGGAGGACTGCTTGGCTGTCCCTTGATAGGGTGTTCTAGATCAAGAAGATCTGCTACGAGGCTGCTGCAGCTATCATAAAACTTGGAGTCATTATTGTTGTGTTCCCAAAATTCTTCATCGAAATACATTCGGAGCCTTGGCGCAATGGTAGCGCGTTGGTTTTCGGTCAGAAAGCATAAACACCAACCCAAGATAGGGGTACAAAGTGAGTGAATGTCACAAAAGTGAATGCGATCGCTCTGTAAGCAGACTTGACTCATTCACCTATGCGCCACATCAACGCTTGCTCCTCTTCGCTTCGCCGATGACATCCTGCCCACGATCGTGCTTTCTCACAGCGCTGTCATGGCTCTTATCCCAAACATCTTTCTCCTCTATGATAGTCTTACGGAGCACTACCAGCGCTTGAAGTAAGCTAGTGTGATAATCATTTTGTAATTGAACTTGCTGGAAGTCTGTGGCTGCATCCTCGCTTGGTAAGATGTCGTCTACCTGCATCTTGTCCAGGTCATCTTCTGCAGCAATGATGAGTTTGTTCAATTCCCTGACTATTGGGCTTATAAACTTGTCTTGTACTGATTGCCGAGTGATGATAAACCAGATCCGGTCAAAGATGGCGACGTCGCTTACACCACCCTGCTTGTACTCATGGATGTCGGACCGGTACAGGACTTGCGATACCGTATTCACAGCTTTGGCCATGTCTGGTGTCATTGGTGAAAGGTAACGGATGCACAATGGCCAGTATGATCTTAGATTGAAGAGGTCGACATGCAGCGGAAGAGGCTCAGGGGCTTGCAGAGAAGTCTTTCGCTCCCGCAATCTCTCGTGTTGTGTATAGTCGTCGGCCAGCCATAGTAGATCCCTTGCTTCGGCTAGCCAAGGCTCATTGCTTTCGTCTCCTGGAACAAGCCCTGGGATGATGTCCTGGAACTAAAGGGAATTAGAATATTCCGTCGTTATAAAAAGAAGATAGACTCGCCCATGACAGACTCTGCTTTGAGTGACTCCTTATGGTCTCAATGATTTCGCCACCATCGGACGCAGTCTTGACGGCTTGAAACAACTGCAGTTGATCTTGACTAGTCATACTTTCCGAGATACCCCGTTGCGTTCAACAAAAGGATGTGTAATTGGAAGGAAATAGGAATTCAGCCAGAGAGACTAGGCCAACAATCTCATGCAAAAGCAATCCGTTTGTGAACGCGGCCTGACGATGCTTCCATCTATCTAGAGACAAAAGAAGGAAGCCCGCCCTCACTACGCAGTGATCCACTGTTTGTGGGCGCAGCTTGATGGCACTAAGGTGTATTCAGCGTTACATAGCAAATGCGTATGCTGGATGTCAAAAGATGAAGCTGTTCGTTAATGCATCCAAGGTCAACAATCGTGCAAGCTTTGTCGTCATGCTTGACAGTTTCGACGCTTGAGAATACGTGAGTACATATCGAGTTTGATATGTGGTTGTTGAATATACTCATAAGCCTGGCTTGTTTGCTGACCTCAGGAGGATGTAAAACCTGGGCGATGAACAAGCTAGCGATACGGAGGACATTTAAGGTCGTAAGGCAGTGTTGTTCGATACCCCGACTACTGCGGTATCTCCTAGAGTAACGCAATATGCCAGCAACACTTCAAAATACAATCGCATCCATCCGTAATGTGGTCGGCTGGTTCGGAGAACCTGAGACTTTCCGTACACTGAGCTCGGTTTGCGCGAATGGGCAGGCTAAGTTCAAGACAAAGATCGCGACGATACGAGGTGAGTCTTGGTCGTGATTTGGTATCATAGCAACTGATGGTTGACTTGTAGGACCCGAGGGCGGCACCATTGATGGAGGGTTCATCGTCGACCCCCCCTCCGACTTCCCAGCTGTTGAAATCAGAGGTACCGAGCATTGGTCACTTGAGCAGAGGACTAATTCCATCCCGTTAAGACTGTACCGATTCGATGTCAAGACCAGCATCACGAGGCCAACCCAGTGGGCTCATTTCTATATCGTCATGATGCCCGCAATTCCACATTTCCTGTGTATCGTCCCCCTGCGAAGCTACCAAGGTCTTTCCTGGGTACAAACTCGTCTCAACAGAACCAAAGAATCCAGCCAAGCTTCCGGAACTTGGAGAGCCAATGTTAGCTATGCTCTCCTTGCCCCATTCGCTGTCCACGAAGACGACGTGTATGAAGCCATCCTGAGGATCAACACTGCGGCTGAAACCAAATCATGGTACACGAACCCCACCAATCATATCGTGTTCTCTGGTTGGCACGTACCGGCTCCGGATACGACAGTAGACGGTATCTTCCAGTTTTCCCGCAATAACTCCGACACTCGGACGTCGAGAGAAACGATCCAGCGTTTAGCCAATTTCTTAGAGCGATGTCCTGAGACTCAGATGAGCGTCATTCCAAATCCGACGGAACCGTTGGTAGCTGACTTCATCCTCCGAGACCACAAGGAAGGAGTCGAATATCTGATCGAGCACAAAACTTACGGCCCCACATCGGGGAAATCGCTTAGCTGGTGTGCCGCAGAAGAACTACAACCGATCTACAATTGGCACTTCCGTATCAATCAGCTTGAGGATGATTTGATGATTCATACGAGACTCAAAGCCGATGAAGACCAGGCCACGCATTCGACACCGCCTGCGAGGATCAATTTGACCTCAACGGATGCACCCGAAAAGTTCGCCAAAACCATCAGAGAGTATGGAAAGATTGCTAAGATCAGGATCCGTGACAAGTGGAAAAACACCACGCTCTATGACGACAATGTTCCAGACAAGAGCGTCCCCAACGATATCATAGAGAATGATATTTCAGAAGACACAGCAAATACAGACCTCCGAGAATTTGCAGACGCATTCAGTACCAAACTCAACAACCAGTGCTGGAAGCTTGGCCAACACGTCTGCATCCCGCTGTCAGATCATCCAACCGCCGATGCAGTGTTCATAGAACACAAGTGGAGGGGCGAAGACCGAAGAAACTTCGAATGTAGTGGTATCCTTCCTGTTTCGCTCTTTCAGAAGTCACCTAGTGGGCCCAGATGCATCCTACTCAAACTCCTGCCACACAACGTAAGCGCCCAGTCTCGCGACGTACCCACCTCAACCCTTCTTGAACTCGCAAATTCCTCAAGGGTTATCATACCAGCTTGTGGAGCACAGGATTTCCTATATGTAGCCTCGACTGGCGGCATACCTGAGAGAAGCGAAGCGCTTTGTATCGACCGGGTCGTTCTGCTACGGTCAGACCACACTGCCATGATAGACGAGTCGCATTCATGCGGTACTTGCGATACTGGAGATAATGAAAGAGGCTGGTCATACAAGACGCAATGGCTGGTTGGAAACGAGCTTGGTCGCGACACAGGACCTCTCATCGCAAAGCCATTCCTCAACTCCACCGCGTGTCCTGATCTAAGTATATTTAGCCTACCCGGAGGAGAAGTTCACGAGTTTTTATGCACGTTGTTCGAGAAGGGAGAATTCGTTGTAGATCTCAACGGCCCAACTGGCTTGTTGCAGACGCAGTGGAACCATGGAACCTCATTGAAGGTCGAGAGAAGAGGTCGAAATGACTGGTAAGTCAATAACTTCTTTCAACATCTAGGATGTGCAGGAAAAACTGCTAATGCTTCTCAGGTTGATGATGCGAGTCCTTTCGACCTTGCCGCCCAACGCCGCGTCCTGGTCAGCAGCTGCCTTCGAAAAAGCCCTTACCGATGCA
Organism: Alternaria conjuncta; assembly: GCF_024043145.1. Lineage (NCBI taxonomy): Eukaryota > Fungi > Ascomycota > Dothideomycetes > Pleosporales > Pleosporaceae > Alternaria > Alternaria conjuncta. The sequence goes on along the minus strand of NW_026250102.1, from coordinate 692,851 downwards.
GAAACTCCATATGCGCACAGACCGCTTCGCAAACGTCGCCCGCTTGCACGACGGGATCTTATCGAGGACCCGACCTACGGCATGACTATAGAGGAACTTGTCGCTCTCTCCGGTGTCGTGGCCGAGCCAGGACTGCACTGTGATTCTTGCCCCGATGCAGAGAGCTGCAAGGTGCTTCGCCCGGAGATCCAATACGCCCATGGAAAACCAATCTACAGAAATGGGTTCCCAAATTGTGGGAATTGTGACGGTAAGCACATCAATAGATGCACGTTCAACCGCATGCCCCGTGGTCTCCAACAGCAGCTCCATGACCTCTTCCAGGCCCACGTCCCATGCTCAACATGTTACAAGGAAGCCAAACTGTGCGACAATAATCGCGGGTCTTGTGAGGAATGTAAAAATGGTGGGTTGACTTGCGAACGGGAAGCCTGTTCGTTCTACGATGAACCAAGAGACGATGGATTCTGTCATATGTTGGGTCAAGAGTGTGGTTGGGCTCATCACGACGACGGATATCTGAATGTCGTTCATGGCAAGAGGCCCAGTGAGGGTGTCAATATGCACGCGGAAACTCGTGCTAAAGCTCGAACAAGTTAGGGTCCGCGGAGAAGACAAACTCATGACCACTTTTCTCGAGGTATCTTTCTAGGCTTGAGTTCATATCTTTCAACATATCAGCGGCGGTGTTAGTGAGATAGATGGTGGATACTAGGTCGTCACAGCCTACCGCCTGGTGAGGCGAGATGGAGCTTCTCCGGATGTAATGGTAGGCGGACCAGCTAGCAAGTTCGACTGTCATCACGTCCATTCTAGAAAGCCCCAGAAATGACACCTTTGTGTACATAAAAGCAGTCCAAAGCCCCTTGCAGGAAGTTCATAGCTGATCATGATTTCTTCATCTGCAATTGTTATCTTCGGTATCGCGGTCCTTATTGCCTGGACTATTATCAACAAATTGCATGAACTGATTCAACTGCTCTGGGGTTGCGCTCGTCTCACCATCGCTCTTGGTGAAGTATTAGTCTTTTGCAGCATCAAGCTGATGCAAAGTCGGCTTATTATGCACCCTACAAGATTTCTCGCCCTCGCCTTGGATACAATCATGTGCCTGCCAACCAAGATTACCGAACGCGTCTGCACAACGTATACCGCACATTCGGAAGAAACGCCAATCCAAAACTCCAGAGCTGAGGACCTGGTCCGGTCGCGGTGTATTGGGCAGACCCTAGCTGGCGAACAATGCCGAAAGACAAAGATGATGCCTGTGGGTACCCTTTACGATTGCCACAAGCACAGGGAGCCGTCGCAGTACTGAGCAGTAGCTTCAGACCTCCGAAGATTGTAATCCCTCTTATCGCAGAGTATCTCTGTGTACGGGATGGGTATGGGTTGCGGAGCTCGTGAGTGGCCCATCGGTCTGCGCCCTTGCAGTACTACTAGGCGATAGCTTGGGACGGACATGATCGATCAGAATTTCGTGAAACGAGGACGGAGGACGAGAGTACGGCGGGTTCGGTGGGAGAGAATGGGCGAACTCGTCGGCCAGGCGTTTACGGTTCTGGCGTGAACGTAGCTGGGAAGGAACGATTGCGACGGTAGGCGAGCTAGTGAAGATGTCAGACTGCGTGCGCCGTAGCTCTCAATGTTAATTACCTGTGCCAAGTTACCAGACCTTCTGCCACCAAAGTGCCCATGTAACGATGGACGCATAGTACGCGCAACGTTGAAGCCATCCTCGCTCGGCAAGGAATCGCTCTAAGGCCTCTGCACCGAGGCAGCGAACTGCAATCAGGCTGAGAACGTGAAATGTGCCCAAAACGACAAAGAATAGTATGAAGAATGCAAGTGCTATTTGCAGTAGTTGCTGCAGGGAGATTAGCAATAATACAGCGGCTCTTATTGTACAAAGCCTACCCTTTTCCAGTATCTCACCGGCCGCGCATCGGCACACCATGGTTTGAACAGAGGGGCAACAGCGACGCACCACAAAAGAAGAAACGAAGCAACAGCAAGCATCTTGCTGTGCCGTCAGCTTTGCGCGTTGTAGTTGATGTGAGCTCCGTATTCACTAAAGGTGGTGAATGGCAAAGAAACCCGCACGCGCGATGGGGTTCCTTTGGGCAACTGCAAGCATCTAGCGCTAGCGCGAATCTGGTATGGTACTAGTGCTTCCAAAACAGCCGCAGGTGGAGCTTCCATTCCCTCCACAATTTTCCTTTGTACGTAAGTCATTTGCATCTTGAGCAAACCTACTCCATGGTTGTAATAGGTCAGAAAAGATTGTACCACTTTTGAACTGAGCCGCCACATTATTTCGCCAATGTTTCCAGCGGTCATTGCAGGTATCCTTACAGCCATCTTGATCAAGGACAACGACTTCATACGATATCTCATCCAGTACGCTTGCCAGAAATCTCTCATCAGACACACATCCCATTGGCATTACAAAAAATTAGTCAAAATGACCCAGAGAAGTGTTCAATGTACGCACGATCTCCAACGTTGGCTTCAAGAACATGTGAGGGGGCCATGTGCTCGGTGCAGTCGCCGAATCATCATGTGGCTATCTCGCCAAGCATTGTGGGTGCTGGATACGCCTCGCATGATCACAACTGCTATACTTGGGCCGAAGGACTGGTACGAAAGTGGAGAGTCTAGCGAGATGTAGGATACGTGTGGAGCTTTGACGACGGGCACCTCAATCAATCTTGGTGAATGTGGCTTGTGTAGAAGTCGCCGTGGAGAAGAGGATGTAAGTCTCACATATGGCCATGAACGATTGAGGGCTTCTGATGTTTCAAAAAGGATACCGTAGATGCCACAACCCTGACAATAAATGATGCACAGATGTATCACATCGGAGATTACAAAGCTGTATTAAGATAGATTCGTTTTGTGGGAGTATCAACCCATGTCTTCCTTCGGATGCAAAGAACTTGATGGACAAAAGAAATGTACAATTTAACATCTTTGAGCGGAGCAGCCGCATGTACTCATGGACCTTCCCCGCACCGATTCGTACGGATGACGAACCCCCCCTCCCTCCATCTTATTCACAACTCATCCTTTGCAGCAATACACTGAGACGTTCCATATCGCATCCGGCGCTTGAGCTCTGCTATCAGCATACTGAAGACTTCCATGGTCATGTCCATGACATTGCATCGCTCGGACCGTGGGGGATACTCGCTTGATGACCAACACAGCATCTGGGTACCGAATTTGTGCAGCTTCTCTTTCATTGCAACGACATCCCTGTACATCTTCGACCATTCCTTACTTCTCATCGCGCGAGTGCGAGTCTCGTCACAGTGCCACATAAGCACGATGCTAACCTGCAGTCCGATGCCGAGAACGTGGTGCTCATGATCAGTATCAAGCTTTCCCGCTTGCATTGCCGAAAGGTTGATCAGGTCAAGACCAAGGATGAATTTGGCGCGCGCATTGTCCAGCAAGGTGTTGACTACTTTCACAGACAGTTCTGGGTCCGCCGCGGCTTCTTCGATGCTCATGTGGCGCTTATTCTGGAATCGCGTCACAGCGCCGAACCAGTAGTCGCATGTAGGGCCAGAGCAATATCCGTTGACTTCGAAATCGCAGGCAAGTTCGAGGAAAGGTGCCGACAGTTCTGTCTTGAGGCAACGGTCGGGTTGGCTGGGTGCGAGCGCGGCGCGAAGATGGGGAATTGCTGGCATGCATAGCAAATCGGCTGGAAGGTGGCCGCCGGGCAAGGTCTGGTGTTTGTTTGTTCCAGTGATGGCCGCGTTACTGGCGTTGCAGAGGCAGGTGTACAACTTTACATAGAAGTGTCAGAAGGTAAAGCGCATGTTGGAGTCACTAACTTACTACTAAGCAACAAAGTAACCTGACAGCTAAAGCAGTACAAGTAGGGACCCAGTGTCGTGATGTTGGTAGCATATTGAATAGGCTAAGATATACGACTTGAGCGAGGTAGAGAAGAATCTGAAGCAGAGGCTAATTCAGCGGAAAAGAGCAAGATGCAACGAATATGCTGTGACACGATGGAGAATTTGGCGAGTATGGCTCTCTTTTACTTGTCCACATGCTTTGCAGGCATCCTTCCATGAGACATGTGTCATATGATGTGTCCACTAAACAGCGTCGTGGATATGCTGTAGGTACGAGAACGCGCTATGTTGAGACTATCTCAGCCACTGTCAACTCAGTTCACGATGTAGCCCTCTTCGCCACGACGTCAAGTCTGTGCACAAGTCCCTCGCGATGGTCACGACTGACACACAAGTCACCCTCTGCTCCTCCATGTGTCTTCTCAAGGAGGCCATGCGACAATTCGCTCAAGGTGCTTGCAACGCTTTGCCAGATAGCCTGCTCTTCTTTGAACCCTTTGCTGGCGAACAACGCATTGCTCTGGATCTCTTCAAGCTTCTTAAGAGTTGCTGCTTGTGCATCGTAACTGCTCAACGTCGTGTCAAAAGATGCATCAGTAACGCCACCCAAGAGCTCAGAAACCTGCTGCCGAAGCCCTACGTGCTTTTGTTTTCGACTAGCGTAGAGGTTCATTCGATCCTTGTCAACGCGTTTCAAGGCTTGCTGCACTTCTGATGTAACGCTTTCACAGTAAAGAAGCGCCCTCGCGTGATAGTCGGTAACGTCGGATGCACGCTTCGCTGCAGCTTCTAACCTCACGCTAAGGCGGCTCGCTTCTTGACAAGACATGTCTCCAAAGGTGTTCCGCGGGTAGAAAGTTTTACCCAGCTGATTTACAGCTGCATCGACGGCATGTCTAGCGTCCCGACCTAAGATAATAGCATTGTTGAGAGCGTGATACATGGCACTAGTATCTTGAGATACTGGGCAACAGTCGGCTATGGTGCTGGAAGCCATTTCCAAGGTATCGAGAAACGAGTCGAGCCTACGGTGCGTCGCCGCAAACCCATGACTCTGATGATTGTGCCAGGTTATGCAGAGCCAGGTTACTAGGCATGCAATAGTGGCAAACAAGGCAAGTAGGCGAAATGATCTCGGGGAAACGGTTTGGTGGCCCGCGGAGGAACGCGCAGAAAGGGAGCATGGATCCGGTGCCTCGCTCAGGATTTGGCGCTCGATACTTGTCTGCGGCGACGGTGGAGTGTCTTTGACGTGGCGTCGATGATTGTTTGTTGCCCGAATTGGCGGATCCTCAGCATTGAAAGATGTGCGCATGGGTGGAATGGCGATGTGATTGTCAGAGGTAGAGGATGAGGATTTGGTGAAAGCGCGCTTGGATACGGAGTGGCGGGGTGGGGGCAAAGTGGGTTTCGGTCGCACTGTCGGGACCGTTGCAACCTTTCTCCGTAGAATCCATTGGTCCGCCAAATTGCTGTCGTCCGGAGGGCAACTCATCGTTGCAGGCTCTGCCTAAACTCCTTCTCTGATCAGCTTCTTATGCAATAAACATCTTAGTTTCCCTACCAGAATTTCGCGCCACTGTTCTGCGATCAGGCTGTCTCAAGCCTCTGCCACTTGCCAAGACCACCTGGGCACCCACGGCACCTGGCTCGGCCCACTATGCCCCTCAAGTTGACACCCGCGACCGGTGAATGGAAGCAATCAGCTTCAGCAGAACAGTCACCGGTAGCCACCACGCAGTTCCAGGATGCCCTGCATATGTCCAGAGAGCTATCACGATGCATGCAGAGTTTCATTGCCGCCGCCGCCGGGACACACTTCACCGATCTCAATACGCCCAGTGCGGCCTTCGTTCAGCACTGGAAGACTGCATTCGAAAAATGTCTCAACGAGTTTGGGGCGCAATATGAGCACAGTGAGCACGGAACGAATGCAGAACAATCCGATGGCGACAATGCTGTGAGCCTGCAGGGCGGGGTGTCGCCTCCAAGCGACGGTTAGACGCAACGTTCAGGCGATTGTCATGCAGCTGTGATATGGCGCTGGGCAAGGACGACAGCATCTTGTCCGGAAAGCTTGAACCAGCTTGCATATAATGCCCTCTTCGAACTTTGCCTCGCCTACCACTCCAGGACCGTACTTCGCCAGATAATTACTCTCTTCCATATCCTCTTCTCAACAGCCGAATCCTATTCATTCTATTTCCAAGGTCACCGTACTTCATTCCCGCTCGTAATGGACCCCTACTCATCGATGTTTGAACGTTCGGCTTCTTCCCGCTCGGGCACTCCCAACCTCCCTACGAACGGCACAAATGCGAGACGGACTTTACGTTCTGCTATACGAGGATTGATTGTGCTCTGTGCATACATCCTTCTTTCTACCTGGTGCCGAGACGAAATATACGACGCTGTGGTCACCGCGATGGCAGCCGGACATCGGGCTCATTGGGCGAGCTACGTTGTAGTCGTCCCTCTTTGGGGCGATCACGTAGCAAGCTTCGTACAAATCTGCGCAACCTGGCTTCTCATGCGATACAAAGTGGCAATCAGCGGACTGTCAATTGTTTATTGTCAGGGCCTGTCTCTGTTGGCGGGCGCAGAGGTAAGTCACCCATACTACTTACGATTGAGCGTGTGTCTTACTACCCTCTAGTCGCTTGCTATCGCAACTACATCTACCAATTTCAACAAGCCCGCTGCAAACTTGGCTGCTGACCTCGTTACGGTGGCTGCGATGACGCTACGAGACTGCATCGAAGCTCTAGCAGGATGTTACCGCTTCGTTCGCGCGCTCATCACACTTTTGCTCTACGCAGTCTCAACGATTTCCCTCCCGGATGCCCAGACATATACCTCTCTCAAGACCTTCGTTGCCGGAACCCTTATCGTCGCTGCCATCTATCGGCTGCTCAGCGTTATCTGTCGGGCTCTCGCTGCTGCATGGTACGCCATCACCACAACGACCGATACACCTCCTCGTTAGGGATAATCTCGATTTTAGGCGAGGACTTCGCAGAGTGATACGGTGGTGGGGAAGGGAACGAGAATAGCGACTTGAGAGGTAAAGGGTGTCTCAAATTTACAGGGAGTATCGGAGTTGGTCTCTTCTTGCTTTCCATTGCTTCTTTCTATTTCCTCCGATATGATCATGTATTTCCTCTATCTCACCAACGGTATACGGCTTGCAAGCGTGTGCGTGGGATTAAGAACTACAGCGTATTTAGATATAGACTATGTATTGGGTAATTACAGCTCTTCACCGTTTGTACTCCCATCCCTGTGACGTTAGCCAGCTTGCCAGTCGACTGCGACCGACACAGAATACGTGGCATGACGGCCAGGGTTCAGGGCGACGAGCGATGTCGGACAGCATGCGAAAAATGAAGGTGGGTTCGCAAATGAGCAGCTCTGAGCTCTCAGGTGCAGAGTCAGTCGAGTACATCGGTACCCATGGGCTTGCTTCATTTGCGGGGTGCGCGAGAGCTGGCCTTGCCGGATTCAAAGCTTCGTTTAGCATACCAGCTTGATGTGCGTAGGGTAGGATTGTAAATGCGTGATTGTGCGTGTGCCCAAGTGCGGGATGTATCGTATGGACGTGTTCTGGGTGGGTGATTGAGTGTCGTAAGGCTACCTAGGTAACAGCGGCCTCAGCGGCCTCAGCGGCCTCAGCGGGTATCATGGCTCAGGCCAAGTCTAATCTTCCAACCAACGCATTCGCTCCTTTACACGGGAGACACTGGCAACTATGATAACCAAGGTGCTGGTTGAGTTCCGATGATTGCGAAATTACCCCGCATTTCTTTGACATATGAGAGCCGGAAGAAGTTGGCTGAAGGTCTTATATTACCGAGGCTCCAGATAACCCGTTATCTTCGAGCCTCGATAGGATGAAAGACGGATGCTGGGCTCGCATCAGGAAAAGCACTCCACAATACATCTAGCGATAGCCTTTGTCTCACGTTTGCAACGCGGGATGATAGAATGTGCCCAGGTGACGTCTTTCTGTTGATATGTACTCAAGCCAACAGCTGGGCTGAAATGACACATTGCTGCCCTGAAGATACGACACTGGTGTTCGTGATGTGCTCGCGCACAGCTGGTAAGCTTGGAACCTGTACTAAATGACAGACCTTTTACATGGAGCGCACGTGAGCTCGGAGGTAGTGCACACGGGGAAGATGTACAGCACAATTTGCTGAAAACAGCGAGAAAGCTGCGCATCGTGGTTCTTTTGCATGTTGGGCCCTTCCCAACTGATATCCGAACTGACTCCGAGCAGGGTTCCTTGGCTTCAGACCAATTCAAAGTTGACACTACGTTGAGGAATTTGGAAAGCATACCGCGCACGATTACAACGCCACATGATTATCCTCGCGCAATACGCCGCGACGATGAGCAAGAAATGTACATATCAGCGGAAGTACGCGAGTGCAGCAGGGTGGGATGTTATATTATAGCTTTGCTACGAACATGAGGTGCCGGGCAATGGAGATGTTGGTACCTCGGTACTCCGAGGAGCTCGTTTTCATTGGGTTGTAGGCTACCACAGACGTCCACACAGACCCTCGCCAAGGAACGCTTCAAGGCGTGGCAGCCAACCCTCACGATACTACTACCCCTACGATACACAGCGTTGAAACCACAGCCCTACCACTCGCTTCATTAGCGTATCACTGCCGCCTCCAATTACTGCAAACGCAACAACTCGTACCTGTCCCGCCCATGTCACCCGCCCAGTAACATACCTACCCGATGCACCGCCTGCACAGCGTTCGCGCGACCGCGAGTCTGCTTCCGCATACACCACCAACCATATCGCATCGGCGTCCCAGATACCCCTCGTGGGGCTTCTCACATCCCTCTCGCAACGGGACGACATTGCTGTCTATCGAAAGACCTGTGTGATCGGCGCAAATCACCCAGGCAGACGTGGAGGAACACAGTACACCTATGGCCTGGACCGCTTTTTTTGAAACGCCCCATGGGGTGCATCTCAATTCCATGAAGTTCTGGTCCTTGGTTTGTCACTGAGACCCTGCCTATGCTTGCGGTTTGCTTGGTTCAGACGCTCAGCGGTAGACAACGTTGGCAAGACGGCTCCAGTGAGTTGGGTGTACACGCTGACGTGGAAGAGCATAATGAGCAGGGCGTTTCGCTCAATTAGAAGCTCTTGGAGCAGGGTTCCAATCTAAAACTGGGCATAAGCATGGCGTACAAAGTTGATCTGAGTGTACTTTCACTCACCGAAGTCTCGCGAGATATCTTCTTGATACCCACAAGTCCAGCTTCGAGCGCAAGATGTATGTTCATGCGGCTATTGTTAATGATGTTTGTACGCCCATCTTCTTCGAAGTTCCCCGCGGCTCCTGCAGCATCGTTGCGCTCACTACCTGCTAGGTCCAGTAAACAAAGCGTGGATGTCGTTTGACGAACGCCAGAAGTGACGTATATGAGAACTACGAGGTGTGTGCGGGAGGACGTCGCGTTGTTTTTGGTCGGACTTTGATTGCGGAAGCTTGCAGTCTCTTCCAGCAGGTGACGAAAGGCGGACAGCTCATTGACTATGTATAGTGGTCGCTGCTTACGGAACATCCGATCTCGTCCTATGTCCAATGGAACTTGACTAGATTTTCGTAGACCTTGTACGGCTGTGGCGGAGATGTCAAGTGAATCCACATCCCTCCCTGAGGACTGGAATACTTCGACCGCGATCTGCAAAGGCCTCACTGAGCTAGCGAACAAGTCCTGGCCAAGAGCCGTGAGCACATGAGCCATAGTGTGAGACTTTCCGCAACCACTAAAGCCGTCCACCCCAAAGATCATATGGCTACCCGTAGGGTCAGCTAGCTCGGAGAAAAGCGGGCTTATCTTATCAAGGATGGTCTCCTCAGGCGCTGATGCTGCAAACACACGATCGAAGGTTGTGTATTCCATAGTGCCAAGGGACGGGTCTCGTTTTTGATCCCGAGCGGAGACTTTGGTGTGGTCTTGAATGTCGAAATGACACATCACAACTTCTCGAGGGCATCTTGGACGTGTTACTCTGAGCATGGAAATGTACCGTCGACTCAAGAAACGCTGGCGGTATGCAAATTGTCTGGCGTCCTTCTGGGCCTTCTCCATGGCAAGCTCTTCTGGTGTCTTTGCTATTGGTTGTGCTTGATTCCCTGCGATACCGTGGTGATCCTCAGACAAACAAAGCTCAGTGACTGTGGTAGCGACTGCTGGATCCTTTGCTTCTTTGGGATTCGCTTCATCAGATGGCGCAGTAAGGATTTGAGGCTCGTTCGCGTTGCGTTCCTGTACTTGCTCCAACGTGGTGCGGGTGACTTCTATTTCGTCGCTTCTTCGATCATTAAGCGACTCCAATGACCCGTGACTCAAGGGCTTCCGCCTCCGATAGATGAATCTTTTCCTTGCATCGCCATACAGCATTGTCCGCAGCCGCTCGCACTCCCAGTGCAGATCTTGACCATCCAAAAGCTCAGGGAAAGTCGATTTGAGAAGCTGGGTTTCCCCTATCAAGGAGGAACAGAACATGTTCTCCTGTGTGTCTTCAGTGTGCATGTAGACGAACTCTCCGAGGGCCTCTAAGCTCACAGTGGCGTAATGCGATACTGTTGCCTTTGGAGTAAAGCTTGGAACTTGGGAAGCTTGTAACGAGCGTCTCGGGTATGGTGCCGTTCGGATTTGTGGATCTGAGGCTCGCCGCCGGAGCCTTTTCGCTCTTGCGGTAGCGCATAGCGAGATGACACGGGTCGTTGCTAGATAGCAGGGGCGTGGCGGCGGCATCTGGGTGAAGATCTCGTAGACCCCAGGTAGAGAGAGCCCACACCAGACAGCGCAAGCTGCGCAACGAAGCAAGCATTGCTTGAAGGAACTGGAAAGAAGTACAATATTAGCTACGATCAACAATGCGCACACAGGAACTTAGTATCAGTACCTCTTCGTGCGTACCCATATCCATCCAGTGAAAAAGACTATCCATACGAGACGCGATACCAGAGGTCGCCACACTATCATCGACTCTAGATGCTCGGGGTGTAAAACATCAAGAGACACGATAGCCCAGTTGAAGACGTAAATTGGCAAAAAGACCATGAACATAGCCACGAGAATTTCAATCGGGAAGCGCAGATTCTGAGTGATTACTTAGCCCAGATTCGAGAAATGGCAAAGGACTTACCTTCAATAGCCGCTTCATTGGTGGCTTTAAGGAGCGCACAATGTCCTCATGCGCCTCTTGCAATTGAGGGACAAAGAGGACCATATCGCTTGTCGGGCAGAGACCGCTTTTCACTTTGAATGAGCTTTTCGAACGTGTTTTGGGCTGATTTCAAAGGTCGAGCTAGAGAGGAGAAGTGTCCTACGGGATGATGAAGAGAAATTTCAGTAGCATCTACGTATCTGAGATGCGGCCGAAGCGCAAGTGGACACATTCGGAATTGTCTGAGACAAATGCCCAGGTGTGGGTGCGCGGTCGCACATTGCGCAATCGTGCGCGTCTACAAGATGCGATGAGCGCCTACGCAGCATCATGTTGTCACTGACGCGAAGACGGTAAAATAGTGACTCTGCTGTTCCAATATTTCTACCGCATCATCCTTGCGAGTGCTTGAACAGAAAAGATGGCCAACGGATTAGCCGAAGAGTTGGCGGAATTGGTGGACCGGGCGCAGGATTTGATGGATCAGGCTGGGCAGGTACTGCAGTACTCAGCCACCAACTAATTTTTACTCCTTCACTAACTTCCAAAGTCAAGCAACTTCCGTACTCTGCTCGATGCGAAACGTTTAGCCACGCTGCAACGACTATACGATCAGTGCACCGAGTGCGAGGATGTCCAGGAGAAAGAGCTGAGTCCGTTGCTTAAGAAGAGAAAGCATGTACCTGAGGTCCTTCTCGGTGGCCCTAGGGATCCTTGGAAACGCATCACAAACCTTGAGCATCTTCCCGAAGTTCCTGAGTACGTCAACGCGCACATCCGCAAGCATCCAGGGAATGCAGAAGATGAGAAATTCCTCGGAATTTTGAGTCTTACTAGCAACTGCGGCCAGTATAACTCTACGAACGACCTTGGTAACGCATTCATGGCTCGCTACAGTTGGACTCAGCAAGTGGAACGTCGCGATGATAAGATACACATCCTCCAGCTGTTTAACGACCTTTTCTGGTTTGACATAATGCAACTGTTGAGGCCTCGGGGCACTGGTCGAGTGGGCGCTATAATGCGTGATGAGTTGGACAAATTCTTGACACCATTAGACTTCGATCAAATGAAACTCCAGAAAGAGGAGGTGATGGAGAATGTTGGCGATTGGAGTATTCGCGGCTCAAAGATCAACAAGCTTTGCAGCCGATATGGGCCTGGTGTCATCATAGTCCTTCACAGGCAACTCTCGAGAAGCTTGTAAGATCACATCGCCCTGGTAAAGGTGGAAGCTAACAAATCTAGTCTCGAGGGCAAGTTCACAGCTTCTGGGCCCTACTTTGAAGGGGCTATTCATCGACTAGACGATCTCAAACTCCACAACTACTTGGAGAACACGAACACTGGCTCGCTTGGCATCAGTATCCGCCAGCTTCTGATACGACCATTCCAAGAAGCGTTCTGGCAGAGCGAGCGCGCGCGAAACGCAGTTTGAAAGCCCGCATTGTTTGCGAACTCCAGGACTTGCAACTACATATCCTGGACGGTTGACAGCATGATTTTAGTGTTTGCGTTGGACGAGAATGAGAATGCTGCAAGATAGTTACAAGGCTATCCTACCCCTGTTGTTTGATACTGTGTGGCAGCTTTATCCGTGATCTCTTAATAAACCTCATCGCAAACCTGTACCACAAACTTGTGCAGCAGAACCCTATGCTATTGGCTGGTATCAACCTGAGTCCTCATCAATCTCCACGGCCTGTCCTTCACGTTTGTCTAAAATCAGTCTCGCAATTTTTGACCTCTTATACGGGGTCGGTGCTCGGTTCTGACGGAGTATGTTCAGGGCAAACTTCTGCAGATCCCCCCACTTCTTCTTACCAAGTTGTCGATGGAATGAGCTAACGAGCAGATTTATGAGGTCATTACTGCTCTGCAACTTGTCTGGATTGAGTGTAGCTTTCCGTTCTGAGAATAGCAATTCTCCTGCTCTTGTGGAGTCTGCAATCGCGCTATCGTCGGTAACGATTGAACGAACCCAGAGCAGAGAATTCGCATCTTTGTGTTGTACTGTGATCATGCCATCTCGGTTGAGTCTGCACTGGGCTACCGTCTTATACGGCAGAGAAACAGTATTAGCGCTGCGCTGGACGTTAGCCACTTGAAGCTCGGCTCAAGAACGTAGACTTACCTCTCTCGTATGCTGGTTTCCCACGCTGAACATGCTTTCACACGCTGTGCTGGCGGAGCAATGCTCCAGCTCATCCTCTCTTCCGATGTCCAGACGTTGAGAGCCATGAATATCACAGCTTCGCCTTCCTCGAAAGCACAATCTAGCCAACAAAATTTGACTAAGAAGATATTAGATGGACCCATAGATGGCTTTAAGCAGATACTTACAGGGTATATCACTGTATATTGCTACATTGTTTAGCGAGGTTGCCAGTAAACAAATTGGTGTGACGGTATTGACATTGACCTTATATTTTACGCGTAATTTAGCGAAATCGGCGAAGAGTCGGTCTAACGAGTGAACATCTCTCATACGCTCCGATAGTTCTGCCCAACTGATGCTGGTTGGAGCATGTGCGAGATCTTTGAGGGCTGTCGCTGGAGAGAAGAGTTTTGGAGGGTGCATGAGTATGCTCTCTTGCTCAGCAGTCAGACTCGCTAACCATGAAACCGCTGATTGCGCGTCATCTTTTACATCTTTTGAGGTGCTTTTCTGAGCCTTCGCAGGACCAACAAAGTCTTTGGTGGCTTTGGGTGCCCCCTTTGTCTGCTGGTGCTGATGAATGACCGCGCGACGACGTCCTGTGCTCGATAACAAGTTCATGGGTACCATGAGATGCTCGGGGAAGGGTTCTTTGTCTGCGACTGCTTTGGTAGACATGCACCAACGGCAACGTAGATGCCTCTGCCCTTTCTTTGGTAGATTTCTGTATGTCTCATGCGGTTCTACATACCGGATTTCACATTTCTCACATATGGTGCACTGAGAAGCATCGAAACTCTTCTTGGCAATGTAGGAGTCCGCGAGACCAGATGAGGAGGTTGTTGAGCTTTCGGACATCTTCGCAGGTTGGATAGCCGCACGATAGAGCGTACAATCATGATATATATGTAGATATTGATGAAGGACACAATCACATCACTTGACTATGATCTCGTGGCGTCTGGTATATACGCGTGATGATTATGGAACATGATGGAACCTTGACGATAGCTGTAGCATGCTGCATGCCACGATCGCATCAGCCAGACATTATGCTTCTTCAGCAGGATAAGTTGCCAGCCATCTCCTCAACCTTTCTTTTTGTCCCTCGTTCGTGTTGCCGTGGCCGTATAGTAGTACAGCTGCCCGATACAACTCAGCTTCCTGAAGTAGAGACTTTTCCTCTTCGTACAGTGCGTGTGCTTCAGCGTCGCGTGTTTCGAACCGACTTGGCGTGATATCTAGCGACGATCGGTGGGGGTTGATCTGGTGGAAGAGATCCCTCTTGACGGGATGCGTTGGATCTTGAGAGCCTATTCGAAGGTCTGGAATGACCAGGCGAGCAAGGAGAACGTTATCGTCATCTTGTAATATCGCTACAAGGCACTTCAAGATCTCGTTGGTGGGTGGAGGATGCTCCTCAAGCCTGTTCCAGACTTGCTCGCAGAACATCTGGACTTTGGCTCCACGATCGCTACAACCAGTGCTACATATATCGTTGTGTAGCTGTTGCAGGGAGAGGTCGGTATCGGTCGGGAGCGTATTTGAGCTGCTCATTACTATCGGGTGCGCAATACGGGAGGCCTTCTTTTAATCGTTGCGATGGGTTCGTACTGAAGACTGAGTTGCGTAGGCTGTCAAGGTAGCCCGCTAAGTCTATGGTATCAATGCAGGTACGTTCACAAACATCGAATGTCTAGTGAAGACATCACCGCTTGGGTAACCTAATCTGTCTAGCGTATTTAGGTATCTGGGTAAGCAGTAGCCTCGTTCAGGAGCTACCCCGCACATGCAGCCCCACCACACTCATGTAACAATGTATGTATCTTAAAGTCAAACGACGGTGCCGCTAGAAAGCAGAGATGCAGGGGCTGTTTGAAATAGATATGTACGTACTTAGAAACATAGCACATACCTGCCTGCACAGCCTGCATGCGAAGTGGTCAGTGTCGCAACCCGGAGCGGATCTGTAGTGGGGGAGATTTGCCAGCGCAACCTTCCATGGTCGAAAGTGCAAAGCTCGGAAACGTGAGTCATGCAGAGTAGATACACCAGAGGTACCGCAGTCGATGTTGATCCACCCATTATAATTTATATATATACTTTTTATCTCATCAACATTGCATCTGTAGATGAAGATTCTTGAGGAGCCTTGGCGCAATGGTAGCGCGTTGGTTTTCGGTTGAAAACATAAAACACCAAAGGTATGATCTAATCCCTAAAAAGCTCCACATGTCTAACGTTCCTCGAAACAGGTTGTGGGTTCGATCCCCATGGGCTTCGCACAGGACAAATTTTTTTGCACATATTGAGGCAGTCGCTGTTACCAAACGCTTGGGCCCAGGCTTCCAAGCTCGTGTGTACAAACAGTCCGTGCAGCGAGTAACAAAGGCAGTCTGCTCTCTCGCTTTTTGCTCGCGAAAGAAACCCACAGCTGCTCAACTTACACTGTGTCGCTCTTGATACCTGCAACATACAGCTTCTCACCTGCTGTCATCATGGATGCTACCGCAACTTCCCCTACCAACAGTACTAGCCGCGAGCCCCGCCCGAAGCGACAGCATAAGACAGTGCCCAGGCTGCGCGATATCACACCCTCCTCGCGTTGCTTCTGGAAGGAGGACATCCGCGAACACCTCGCCCAGCAAATCAAAGACAGGACTTACGATAGTACAAACGAGCGCGATCTTCCTGCAAATGAGATTGACGCGCTAGCACTAAATGAAATCGCAGTAGCGCACAAGGATGGGTTCTTTTTCTTCCTGCCAAGCCGGACGAGCTGGAGTCGCCAGACCTTTGAGCCTTCAAATCGAGGACCCGCTCCAGGCAGCCTCAGGTACGTTGAGTCAAGTGCAGCGATGCACTAGGAGACACCGCTAATTCTAGCAGGGCATCAGTTCCATCCCTTGTTTTCATGCGCCATACATGGAGTGAAAAGGGACAGTTGAACTTCCTCCAAGCACCCCACCGCTCACGGTATCTTGCGTGCGACTTCCAGCTCAATCCTCCTCCTGCCCCGTCGCCATTATACTGCATCCAGGTGGTATCGGGCCCTCTCTATCCTGTCTTCAATACATCGCATACCTCGTTCATAATCGTCAGAGCAGATCCAATGTATTTCGGTACGGTGGCAGAGCTTGCGCCAATCCTTGGCCTACCAGCGCGTAAACGGAAAGGGCCAGATGCGGCACAACGGCTAGGTCAGGTAGAGGGCTGCTGGGGCGGGCGAGGATCACCTGCTCCTAGGTTCCAGCAGTATGTCTACACAGATATGAAGAGCCTATACAAAGCCATAATTATGGCCTGTCACCCTACTAAGAATGCTTCTAGCATGACGTCGGCTGAGCTATGGACACTCCTTCCACGTCCCTCGAATCCAGAGATTGGCTCAGCCATTGGACTGGATTCACTCTATATGCCCATTCGCTCTCGGTTCGGGGGCCGCCAAGTTCGTCGACTACCAGTAGAAGAAGATGCCAACGAGTCGATGGATTCATGAGGCATTACCGTTTCGAGCTGTCGCTATTCGGAATGTTCCTGCCTGACAGGTGGTATAAGACAAAAGGTCATGTCTCAACGCACAGCATGAGACATTTCTCGTGGAGGAGTATATCATGCGTATACTGCAGCTTCTCAATGGCGTACCAACACCATGACTTCCTCGCAGCTGCAAGCCTTTGCTGAACTAGTACCACTCTCCGCTAGCTCGCATTCGACAACGTTATTGCGACCAAATTTACGCCACATTATCTGCGAACCTCGCTCGTCTACTTCTGCACCCGCCCTCATCGAGCGTCGGATTGTCGTATTATCGTTCGACGCTCTTCTCGGTCATTCCTGTTTCTCGTTTGGATCGGCAAGATCGAATGACTATCAACTACCATTCCCAGGCGAGGTTGCGCCACATCATTTCATCATGTTCTTCCATCAACAGAAGCGCATTCTGTACCTCAGAAACACTTCTCCTCAGGGTCTTTACATAACTCTTCTTGGTCAGCGCAGCCGCTGCATCCAGTCCTGTTGTGAGCCAGTCGAAGTCGCGCCTAATATGCTTATTTCAGTCGGCGGTCCTAGTGGAGTCAAATTTGAGGTCGTTACCCCTACCTCATTCGATTTCCGCCTTCGTGAACGCAACCTTACTTTGCACTTCGACTTAATGCATTATCAGTCGGGTCCCCCGTACTGCGATGCTAGTCTTACGCGCAAGGTAAAGCGGCGACGCAGTACCACGGAAGAGCTTGGGACGATGAAGCGTCAACGTGTTCGAGAGTTGAACGACTGCTCCTCACGACTCTTGACGGATTCCTCGAATGTGGAGATCAAGCGGAATTGGGGTGTTCGACTTTCGCATCTTCTTAGTGGTTTCTTTAGGGCCAAGGCTAATTGATTTGCGACGTTGGAAGTATGGTGATGAAGCTATTGTTGATGGGTTAAGCGCCTGGGTAACGATGCTGGTGCAAGCGTAATTCTTTCTGGATGACTTGCATTCACTACATGTAGCTCTTGGTATCTACAATAGTTCTTTCAAATTGATTTCACTCCATGAATTTGATGCCCGAGCCAAGCATTAGGGGTGGATGGCGAGAGGGTACCAGAAAATAGCTTTTCGTGATATGACATGCTACACCAGTCATGGTGAGGCAGAACGCGTCATTCATTGCAATTAGCCGGTGGAACTAATAACACCCCACCCTCTTGTGCGACTTTGAAAGTGGAGTAAAGCCCGTGCGCCACCGCCGATAGTTCTCCTACTTCCCCGATCGCCTAGCAGCCCGCTACTCCATCTACTCCCCGATCGCTTACCCCACACTCCCCACTGATCTTTTCGCCGCGATGGCGACTGATCATAAACGCCCTTTTGAGACCATTGATAACTTCATTAAGAGTCGCCGCGGTACGTTCTTTGAGGCGGAGATATTCGATACGTTGCTACATCACGCTTTCGTCATTCGATCGCCCGAGTTCGCCTTAGCAGATGGAGCTCTTTTTGCGACTGAAGGCGGTCAGCCTCCACTGGGCAATTACACTGAACGCTTCTGGCGACTCAACGAGGATATCCGGATCACGCGTGGTGATGAAGCACACCGGGCTCGCATATTGGTGCCATTCGACGTAAAGAGTTGCGTTTCAGGCCGCGCCGAAGACCAAACCTACATCACTTCGACAAGGCAACAATCAAGAATGGGATTCTACATTGCTATATGCGCTGCTGACCCAGGGTGGGTTGAGGTCATACCCAATCGGTTCAGCGGCAGCAGATCAACTACAGATGAGAATCGCAAGGTCGCTGTAAATGAATCCCGCAAGTGCATGCTGCCACCGTCAACCTATGGTTTTTTAAGCCCATGCAACAGTAGCTATCGCATGCCCCTTTCAGTCTTGCCACAAGCCTTGAAGGCCCTCCAGCTCTGCGCACAAGGAAAGGCCGACTACGTCAACCCATGGACAGGCGCACAGTTTCCAGGCTGGCGACCTCATGTTGAGCAAGAGATTGATTGTCTAGTGCCGATGGAGAAAACGCAACACTACTCGTCTTTTCAAGGCGTCCATGAAGTCTGGAGGGGCTGCCAAGTAGCACGGGCTCGAGACGGCGTTCATATTCATTTCGAACTGGTCAATCTACAGCCTCGATTAGCGGACTTCAAATTCCTTGTACCCAACTTACGCAGGCAAGGACGACGTCGCCAAGTGTTTGTTCAGCACAAGATTGACAGCCTCTATCGGTCTTCAGCATCTCCGTTGAAAAAGGTAGCTATCGCACGCACGAAACAGAAAGGACGATTAGGATACTACTTCAACGAATTCGAGCGGTATGTTGGCTTCATCCCACATTGTGTATCTGATACTAACACGCCTAGCTTTGACTACCTCTATTATCAATTCGACCTCACTGACCAACAAAGGCGTACATGCACAAAGTTCTTTTTCCTGCCTGAGCGCGTAATCCCAGATGAATTCTACACCACGCTTGCAAAGGACGGCGACTTTACCCTGGATGCGTTCAAGCCTTATTGGATAACGATGGATCCCCGTAGCGAATGGGTCCGCTCGGTCTATGATATCATACAGAGCACACCAGAGCCCCGGTTGCCCGAAGGACGACCAACCCGATCTTCAAACCTTTCCTATGTTTCACAACTTCCCAAACCGCCGCTGCAGCCGTCACCGCTGCTACACTACATTGAGGTCTTCTTCAGGAAGGTCTTTTACGCGCTTCTAGAACAATGTGCAACACAGCGGTCTGGGATGGTGGTGGTATTGTCATCTGCGCATCCCATGGGCGACTTAGCTTTCTGCCGGTATAGATGGACATCAGAGGAGCAGGAGGCCTTTCTCCTTCATAAGCAAATCCCATGCACGATTTCTGAGCTCCCTGCAACTACAGCGGTTGTTCCGTTCTTCTTATACACTCGAACGCGAGAGATGACAACACGCGGGCCAAGCCTTACCGCGTCTGAGTTTCGGCGACTCAATCTGTGTTCCCAAGACAGGTTGCTTGTCTTCGATGTCTTTGGCAATGATAATTTCGGGATGTGTACTCCGCTTCTTGTTGTTCCGTCTGATGACGTCCGGCCTACAGCAAATCAGTTCGCCGTCTATGCTGCAAACAACAGTAAGAACAAACACGAAGAGTTCGAAGGACGAGTACCTTTACTTGCAGAGCTTCTGCATACCAGCCTCAACCCTATGGACTACGCTATCTCAACTGGAGGTCCTCTCTTATTCGAAGCAAATTCGACCCCTTGGATCGAACTTTGGACCACGTTTGAAAAGATTGCTGGTCTAGAAGACTTCACGCTACCCCGTGGCTCTACCATACGACGCCAGCCAACAACGTATCAAGTGAAACTCCAAGAGCTCCATCAAAGTCTAGTAGACCGACATGCGCTGGTTACAAGGCCTATAGAATTTGGCAATTCGATCGAAGGTTCTAGCGATGAGAGCGATTGGGATGCTACATAGCACATATTGACACTTCCTTCCCAGGTTGTCTTCGATGGATTATATTCAAGAGCTCGCTTGGTTCTTCTCCTCTACGACAGAGCGATCTCGGTTCAAGCTCTCGGCCAGCCGTTGGACGTTCTGAAAGCAGGGGTTCGATCACATTCTCGATGGGGTTATGAATTCCTACAAGGTCTCTCTCACACGAAGGATTGCAACATGGTATCGAGGCTACTTGAAGCTGCCATGATTTATATTCACAATCGAGAACATAAATCTAGAAGTGTCTATCTTGGCGTTCGCCCGAAAATTACTCACATGAAGTTTGCAGGCTGCACTTACTTTGTACCCCTAACTTGGTCAAAGGTTGTGGGTTCGATCCCCATGGGCTTCGTCTCTTTTTGATCGTTCTATAAAGTACTGCGTTATGGGAGTATACACATGAAGCCTAGGATGAGATACCAAAAGATTGATCAACCCCACCCAGTGATCCCCACAACCACCAGTGTTGGTGCACACTGGCCATGTGCCTCGGTGCCCCCGCGCCGCGGCTGAATAACTTCGATTTCTTTTTTTGCATTCTTTTTGTGCCTTCTAAGAGCAAGGCTGCTAGACGTTGACGATGCTTGCCTGGCGGACTCGTTGCAGCATTACCCCGCAATCGACCTTCCAACGGCAGATCAAATGCGCAGACAGCCTCATTCTTGCTAGGTCAAATCTTCATGGTGTCCTACACTACTCTAGCCATTTCTACTTCAGAAGTTCCTCTACCACTTCTCCAGCATTGGCCTCACGTCAACCTCATTAACCCAGCCCCTTCGTCCTTGAGTATGTAGCCCCCAGTAAACCTCTGCAATATCCTCACTCCCAATACTCGCCTCTTCTGGTTTTCCCTCAATGTATTTCTTCGTAAGCTCGATATCGATCACACCATCAATAACCGCGTGCGCGACATGCACACCTTGCGGGCCAAACTCCTTAGCGAGGCTCGTAGATAAGGCACGTAAAGCAAATTTCCCCGTGGAGAAAGAGGACATCTGGGCGTTTGACTTCACGCTGGCTGTCGCACCCGTGAAGATCAGGGTTGGTGGGTAGGTGCCGGCAGGAGGGTTGGACTGTACGTGGGTGAGGAGGAGGGGGATGGCGTTTTGGGCGATGTGGAATGCTCCTTTTCTATGCGTTCGAGGTTTGTTAGCACCCCGTATATCTTGAGAATGAATCGAACAACATACACGCTAACCTCCCACCCCATCCCAAACTCCTCCGTCGTCAAATCCAGGAATGGCTTCCTAGACGGTCTCGCACTTGCATTGAAGATCATGGCTGCGACAGGCGCCCCGCCATGGACTTCTTTGATCTTCGCAAACGCGTTCTTGACGCTCTCTTCGCTGCTGACGTCGGTGGAAATGCCGATAGCCTCACCACCGGACTTGTTTATTTCTTCGGCAAGAGCATCAAAGTTGGAGGGATTGCGAGCTAGAAGGACGACGGGGTAGGATTTCGCGAAGCGGCGCGCGAGGGATGCACCGGTGCCTGAGCCGACACCCGCGATAATGGCGATTGGTTTGTTGGTCATGGCTGTTGCGCTTTCAATGTCTGTATTTTGAGAGTGGGATAGAAGCTGTAAATAAGATGGGTCGTCCCGCTTCTGTTTGTAATAAGAAAAGATGGATTTGTGTTCCATATGAGCAAGGACAGCTGAGGTTATGGAAGGTACTTTGGATAGCTGCGCAGCTTCAATGTTTTGTAAGCATCACGATGTGGAAGAAGTTCGAAGTGAATTGGATCAGTAATCTTGGGTACTCTATACCTAGGCATTCTATAGCATCTTGTTGGTAAGCGCTAGCTTCAATCCTATGTACCGTGTTACTCAGCAGAATCCTATCTAGGTAATGGGTCATTCTGTGGAGTAAAGCGTAAAGCGTGAGGTCCGGAGGAAGTTCAGACCGTTTACGGCCGTAATTTGTTCCCATTCAATCTCCCGAGGTCATGTTAGTCGTCGCGCTGTGAGAGATGTCTGATGGTGTCTACGTCAGTCCCGACCCCTCCCTGACGATCATCGCCTAGCTGCATGCTAGCGATGGCAGTAGTAGAGATCTAGATACTAGACTTTCTCATGTGTTAGTAGACAGCGGTATTTGCTGGGCGACTAGACTTGCGATCTGTCTGGTGCATGTTGTAAGTCAAAGCGCTGTAGGTCTACCCAAATTTCTGTCCGCACAGCAATGTGGCCTGTGCGTACCTGCCCATGGAGGTACGCGTCTACGCGTCTTCATCCCCCAAACATCAAACACCGCATCGTCGCGCGCTCTCCGGAACTCGAGGCAAAGAAGGCGGGCTTTGTCTACATCGCGTACTGTCGGCACCAGCGCAAGGAAAAGACTGCACCGTTGTTGCCACCGTGCCGCACGAGTCCTATCCGCGCAAGGACGTGTCGGTCGAAATGACGGATCGACGGATGTCGCAATAGTCGTAAACTCTCGACAACTGCAGTCCCCGCTTCTCGCATTGGATTCCTGGGTCACTCGACATGTGCATTCGGACGCGATGACTCGTCAACAGGTACCCATCGGAACGGTCCAAACCTTCCCTCTCCCGTGAGTATATAGATTGTCGCTTTCCCACAGCACCAAGACATCATACACAACTTTTCCAACATCTACCAATGGCTTCTTTTGTATACAACAGCGCTTTCCAGTGCTGCGTACCCAACCCGCTGACCCCCCGAGGAGAAGGCGAAATACCTACCCCAGAAGAAGAAGCACTCGCTTGCAAGATCAATCGCGCCCTCGCATCTGGACCCATATCCATCACCAAGAATGCCACCATCGCCGATTGGAGCCACTGGGGCCCCGACCGAAAACTAGTCATATTACGAGAGGGAACAAACCACTGGACAGCCTTCCCCGGAAACGAGAACACAGTGGGCAATGTCCCGATGTGCGCGGACCCCATGGGTCTTCAGTGGATCCAAGATGCCTATGCCGCTAAGCCAGCACCCACAAACACTTCGCCAGGTCTCATATACATGTTGTGCGGAGCAAATCAGCACACTACCACGAATCCGGCAGACAGAACGAGCCCGGCTATTCCGATTGGGCCGCACTATATGATCCTGTGGCCTTTTGAAGCGGAACGAGATGGGTTTCCGGATACCATTCGCGACCAGGGTGCCTGGGTCATGTTCGACAAAACGCCGTACGCTCATTTGCATGTTTGTGGTACGCCCTGGGCGGGGAAGGAGTACGATAGGGAGAAGACGAAGGCGAACTGGGATTTACGTTACGAGGATAGGACTTGATGATGGTTTCTTCGCGTCAAAATCATAACGAATTAGCGACAAGAGCTGGTCACCGACGAAACTAGCAGTCTTTGATCAGATCGATGATGGTGGAGACGATGTATGTCGTGACGGAGTTGTTATATACTTTATACCAAACAATACCTGAAACGAAGATAGCGCGGTCTGAAAGCTCAGGCATCAGATTCGCATCACCGTCGAGGCAGCGCTGCGTCCGTCTCATGCCCAGTCGACGTTCTATGCGCACTCAGCATCCACAACTTTGCATTCCCTCAACCCTCTTGCTTCGATCTTCCTCTTGTAGCTGATGACCGCAGCCTTCTCAAACTTTACCTTTCCCAGGCCCACTTCGCACCAGAGGGAGTGCTCTTGGTTTTCGAAATCGTCAAGTGCGTTATAAACTCCGTCGGTACGTTCTATGGTACGGTATAGGTTTTCAGGATATGGACCTTTCGTATTATCGGCCTTGCAGTCATCCATGAATTTGCGGTACTTGCGGTGAAGTTCAGACGCATAGCATGTAGGACAGAGAAAGTTTGGCTCGGCGTGCGTGCATATGTTAACGTCTCTGCAGTTCGGTGCGCATCT
Organism: Alternaria conjuncta; assembly: GCF_024043145.1. NCBI lineage: Eukaryota > Fungi > Ascomycota > Dothideomycetes > Pleosporales > Pleosporaceae > Alternaria > Alternaria conjuncta. The sequence goes on along the minus strand of NW_026250102.1, from coordinate 668,780 downwards.
TGATGACTCTTTCAGGTGGAGAAAGGAAGCTTGGATGGTGTGGCCACACATCAGGATGTGGACAGGTAGGCCTTGACAAGGCTCAACGCGCTCTGCGATGAAGTTAGGAGCCATGGTGTTGTTGGATGCTCGGCTGGGAAGTCTGTGTTCGGTACAGGGAGGGCTTTCTGGTCTGTAGATCGTGAACTTGCGCGCGCGACTTAAATCGACCCATTCAACTGCACTGTGAATGTAGAGTAAAGGATTTCTGATACATATCGCAGGTGACATTGTTACCTTGTTGGACAAAGCGCTGAAGGTCTCATTGAGCGACAGCAATCTTGCTACATTCGCATGGCTGGTGCCATGTCGTAACCTGAATGCCGTGGGAGGCACAATCATCGTCGGAGGATTATCAAAGAGCGAAGATGGACACGAAACGAGCGTGATGAAGTGGCCGCAAGATGGACGCGATCCGACTAGCAAGCTATTCGGGGGATGACAGCCTTGGAGATTGCGCTACTTTGTACGCGATAACTAGCAGCGCATAGTCTGCGATGGATGTTGGCAGTTCCTCGACTTGCGATGATGAAATCAAAGGATGATGATGGTCGTGCACAGAATCTTGGTAGACGACAGCCAGCGCAGCGCTGTGATGCACGTGCGGCCTGCACAGACTAAGCCTATTTTGACTTAGTGGCGGATGGACTTAAGGCTGTCAGCTGGCTGCAGTGAGCCAAGACGTCACTTTCACAGAAACAATATCGAACGCGCAACAGCAAGCACCACCTTACATCGTGGCTGAGCATCGTACGGTAATTGCATCGGTCTTGTCATCTTGTGCTTCCTGCCTCTACTGATGTACTAGGCACCTTGATTACTATCTCTGCTTGCCGTCGACCTGACGCCAACCAGGGAATTAGCAGCACTAATACAGAACTTCTGGGTCTTCTCATACCATAAGCTCGACAATCGCCTGCCATCGTCATGTCATCTCTTTGCATGCCAAGCTTACCTAGGTACCGGCGACGGCATCAAACCCTGGTCTCAACAACAATACCTATGGGATGAGTGACGCAAGTCATGGCAGTGCAAATTGCTGGACGTCAGGCCGTTAGGATATAAGAACGCTATCTTGCACGAGTGAAGAGCACCACACACCAGCTTTTGCAGTCACTCCCACCAACCATCGTACATTCGACAGATCCAGTCTCCAGAACATGACGATATCCACTTTCACATCTGTAGCTTTCATGGCCCTTCTTCGGATGCTTCCCACGGCAGCGCAGAACATGTCGTATGGAGCCAACAACTTTTACCGTAGCGACAATGTGACGATGTGGCCCGTCACCTTCCCGAGCCAATACCAGATGACCGTCGCGGGCAACCTCTTCCTGCCTGATAACCTGGATCGCACCGCGAACGCTTCTGCCATCGTCGTTGGCCACCCAATGGGAGCTGTGAAGGAACAGAGTGCCAATCTGTATGCTACGAAGATGGCTGAGCAGGGGTTCGTCACTATCTCAGTCGACCTTTCGTACTGGGGCGGCAGTGACGGCGAGCCACGCAATGCCGTCCTTCCCGACGTCTATGCCGAGACCTTCAGCGCTGCGGTTGATTACCTAGGCCTCCAGGACTACATCGACCGCGAGCGAATTGGTGCCATTGGTATTTGCGGCAGCGGCTCGTTCGTCCTGAGTGCAGCAAAGCTCGACCCGCGCATCAAAGCTATCGCAACAGCAAGCATGTATGACATGGGTGCCGCCACTCGCAACGGGTTACAGCAAGCTCAGAGCCTCGAGCAACGCAAGCAGATCATCGCGACCGCGGCGGCGCAGCGTTGGGTTGAAGCCAGTGGTGGAGAGACGGAGTACACCAGCGGAAGTCCTCAGGTAATCACCAACGAGACCGATCCAGTGGGACGCGAGTTCTACGACTTCTATCGCACGTCTCGCGGAGAGGTCACACCTGCAGGATCAGCGCCAAACCTCACCACGTACCCGACGCTTTCCAGCCAGACCAAGTTCATGAACTTCTACCCCTTCAGCGACCTCGATATCATCTCTCCCCGTCCGGTCATGTTCATCTCCGGCGACATAGCTCACTCCCGCGAGTTCAGTCAGAACGCGTACGACGCTGCTGCAGAACCGAAGGAGTTGGTTTGGATTCCTGGAGCCGGCCATGTAGACCTGTACGATCGCGTTGACTTGATTCCGTTCAACAGGCTCACCGCGTTCTTCCAGCAGAACCTGGGCGAGTAGATTTGAGAGAGGCTCTTCGGTGCGTGGACAAAGCAGCTTATGATAATGTCCGAAGGGCCTGGGATAGATAGAGTAGCATAGCAGCAATACAAGGACTCACCCAGAGGCATTCAGATAATTTCGAATCTTTCACTCGTTCCTCGCAGCAAGCTCAAGCCTGCCCTGATGTGCACCTCGATCGAATCTAGCTTTTGGAAAGAGAGCCTCGGTCTAGCGAACCAGTTGCCATGTGACAACAGCTGTGGCAGAGACGAGACTGAATTACGCGACGCATTATCTTTCGACTTTGGTGACCGATCGGTCCGTAAACCCGCATATAAGAGAAATGGTACTGAAGAGCCATCATCACGGTACTGCTGCGATGACGCGTTCGACTCTGTCGCGAAACACTTTCGTATTTCGTACATCAATGTACAACTTTATCACCTAGCGCGAAACAAGACCGCATCGTAGTCTGGCTTAAGTGCGCATCTCCCGAGCTCTACTTTGTTGAAAGTTTGTTGAGATAACGCGCTGTCAGGGACATCGTTGGGGATTCGGGCCATTCGGCTAGTCATAACTTCTCTCCAGCGCGGGGCTTACTGACGAAACCGCATTAGCCCGCCCATCCCTTCCTTCTTCCGTTAATCCAAAGGGTCAACAGATGGTAAGCCGAAGGGCGGTAAGCGATCTAAGCATTTGCTTGGTGGCGCTTAAGATGGCGCCAATGTCTTTGCATATTGCTTCGTCTGCAGCCTTGCTTGCTGCTTCTTCGTTTGCGTTGCGACATTGTCTTTTTTGAGAAAACAGGCAAGTGAACGGCAGGATGGCGCTGCAGAACGACGTCGAGGCGTGCGAGAAAGACTTGCAGAGGGTTTCGGTACGCATTCATTTGGAGATCTTCGTGATTTGCTTTCTAATTCCATCAACAGGACTCTAAGAGCTCTCAGGACTTCCAACACAGCGATGGAGCAGAGAATTACGACACCACAGCCGTCCGCGCCTTAGTCTGGAAACAAGACCTTCGCATCATCCCCCTCACAGCAGGAATCTACCTCCTCTGCTTCCTCGACAGATCCAACATCGGCAATGCCAAAACCCTCAATGCCAACGCAGGAGAGTCCCTCCTGCAAGAAGCCAACATGACAAACTACCAATACACCATTGCACTCATGGTCTTCCTTGTCGCTTACGCCGTATTCGAAGTGCCCAGCAACTACTTCCTGAAGAAATTGAAGCCGAGTCGCTGGATTGCTTTTCTCATGTTTGGTTGGGGTGCGTGCACCATTGGACTTGGTGGCGCGAACAACTATGCGACTGTTACGGCTGTGCGTTTCTTGTTGGGTATGTTTGAGGCGGGACTGTTTCCGGGGTTGGTGTACTATTTGACGTTTTGGTATCGTGCGCAAGAGAGGAGTATGCGTGTTGCTATCATCTTGGCGAGTGCGACGCTCGCCGGTGCGTTTGGAGGCGCGATCGCATATGGCGTCGGGCACATGAAGCAGGTCCAGGGCCTCTCTGCATGGAGGTGAGTCTTGATGCATAGGACGCATGTGAGGGCGGTACTGACTTCTATAAAGGTGGCTATTCATCCTCGAAGGCATTCCTTCCTGCGTCTCATCAGTAGCCGTGTGGCTATTTCTACCCGATTATCCCGAGGAAGCTTCTTGGTTATCGACATCCGATCGCGCACTAGCAGTCGCACGGCTCGAGAAAGAAGGATCAAAAGGTGATGCGCCGTCGTTGAACTGGGAAACCGCCAAGGCAACCCTACTTGACGGCCGACTTTGGGTGCATTACATCATCTACTTCGGCATCTCAGCGCCGTTCAGCTCCCTTTCTCTCTTCACTCCGACGATTACTGCAGGACTGGGTTACGAGAACCTCCAGGCGCAGCTCATGACTGTGCCACCCTACGCCGTCGCATACGTGGTTTCCATCGTCACAGCATGGTCATCAGACTACTTCAACGCCCGCGCATTGCATTCTGCCGTCTTGGCTACCATTGGAGCAATCGGCTTTCTGGCATCGGCTCTTCTTCCAGCTGAATCCTTCCATGCGCGCTATGGATGTTTAATCGTTGCAGCCAGTGGAGCTTTCTCTTGTATTCCACCACTGCTGGGTTGGTTGAGCAACAATATGCACAGCACCGCTGCTGCAGGATTGGCTATCGCATTAAACGTCTCCTGGGGTGCTCCAGGTCAAATCGTGGGTGTTTGGATCTACAAGGCGAACGAGAAGGAGCGAGGGTATCCTACTGGCCATTGGACGAACTTTGGAATGTTGGTTATGGTTGCTGTTGGCTGTGTTGGGCTGAGGTTTTACTACCAGTGGCGAAACAAGAGATTGCAACGCTTGGGACCGGATGCAACGGGAATGGACAGAGAGTTCAGTTATTGAAGATAACATATCATTTGGCAGAGGCTAGGAGCCTACACGTAGCGAGGCATACCGAATCAGCACGCCTGATACCCACCTTAACTAGCTATGGGTTTTATGCATGCGACTCAACGCGCTCAACACCATTCTGCTTCTCATACTGCATCGCAGTCTCCGTCAAAGCAGGCTTCAGTGAGTCGGCTGCTTCGCGCGTGAACTTGCGTGCGGAAACCTTGTGCTCGAACATGAGATCGAGTTCAGAGTAGGTGAAGCCCTTTGCCTCGGGAAGACGGAAGTATCCCCAAAGGATGAACAGAAGCGCGATTCCAGCCCAGAAGAAGCCACCCTTGGCGCCCCAGTTCCAGTCGTTCTTGCCAACCATCTTCGGCATGATTGTGTTTGTAACGAATACGATGGAGTTGTACGAAGCACGAGAGAGTGCCACGGTCTTGACGCGGAGGCGCGATGAGGGGATCTCGGCGGCAAGAGAGTAGCAGATGGGTCCGAGAGAGAGCTGGATGGGTTAGCTTTGATTTGATGGCTTGATGAGTCGAATGACTTACCTGGAAGCAGAAGATCATTAGAATGATCAATACACCTCCAGCAAGACTGGCGCTCTTGTTGGTCGGTGGTGCAAGGCCGATGAAACCGACGATCATAAGAATGATGAAGATGGCAGTCAATCCAACGAGGTAGATAGGTCGTCGACCAAAGCGTGTCATGATCCACCAGGCGATGAAGCATCCAACGAGACCCAGGCAGTCTTGACCGATAGTAAGATGGAAAGAATCATCTTGGCTGAGGCCTACACCTTGCATGAACTGAGTTCTGGTAAAGTTAGTATAGTTGCTACGTCAGCCAGGTGCAGAGACTTACCCGAAGCCCATGAAGGGGACACCGCAAAGAGCTTGAGTGATGAAAGCCATGGCTGAGACCTCTGTACGGTGTAGGTCGCTTCCTTGGAACAAATGCCAGTAGTTGGTTCCAGAGCCGACCTGCTTCTCGTACTGATCGGTGACAACCATCATCTCCACGTGCGCGTCAAGGTCGAACTCGATGCCTTCAGTGGGTGTCGTGATTGCGCGAATAGCTTGTTTGGCCTCGTCGATGCGACCTTGTCGGACCAGCCACCATGGCGATTCTGGTGCGAGGAAAGTAGCCGCGATGATAGGGATAGGCCAGATCCACTGGAGAGCGAAAGGAACGCGGTAGCCCCATTGAGTCGTGTTCTGCATGAGCCCAGTGAGGATTCCGGTGGACAGAAGACCGCCGATAACCCAGCACATGTTGATCCACGAAGTCATGTATCCTCTGAGATGCATAGGGCAGAGATCCGCAGCATACGAGATCGCAAGTGTCTGGAAGACACCCCATGGAAGACCCTGGATGATACCTCCCACGAGGAACATCTCCAGTCCTGTAGAGAAGAACGGGATGAAAATGGCGGCTGTCATAAATACCATGCTTGCGATCATGGTCTTCTTGTATCCGATCCATTCAGTGATGTATCCGTTGATGATGAGGCCGAGAATGCATCCGACCTAGGCGTGTGTTAGATTTCGTTCTGTCGACTTCCTCATCGAGGATCTGCGTACCTGTGTGCCATTGAGGATAATGGTCTGCCACCTCGCAGACACAAGCTTGTTGCCATCCGCATCGACTTCATCACCGAACCTGTTGCGGAAGGGTTGGAAGGCGAAGAATTTGTTCATGAGACTGGTATCGTATCCCTCCATCACAACGCAAAGCGAAATGACGAAAGAAAAGACGATGGCCTTCCACCAGAACCTCAGGGACTGTCGGACGGACATGTTGTGCTCATTGTTGATAGCTGCGTTGGTGTCGTCTCCGGTGTTGTGGCCTTGTGTCGAGGTGACCCTTTCGGCGGCCACATGGCCAGTAGTCTTCTCTACTGAAGCCATAATGAATCCAGTCCAGAAAATGCCCCGTATCAGAGATGGGTCTTCGGTGTTGATGGGTTGAGAAGATGCAGGTCAACCACATGTACGGATCTGCGATCTATATAGTCCCCAGGGCTGTGGTATGCATGCCTGACAGACGAACCCATTACAGGAGTCAAATGGCTAGCCCGAGAGCTTGGGAAGCTAAGCCCCGGTAATGACCGAAATGGGGCAAGACCGCGGTGAGTTGCGGGGAAAGACATTCAGGACAAGAGTGCCCATGGGGAGACGAGGCGTCAAGTGCGCAAATGAGGCCAATCAGAACCCCGACGAGGTTTGCCCGGGCACCAGATCGCGAGAGGATTTCAAGAAAGTTTTCCTCGAGGTTTCCGCCGCTATCGTCACTTGGCGGACCCGTCCCGACTCTAGTGTTGCAAAGAAAGCCAGGGCCCAGAAGAAGGACTCGCAGCAACCCTGGAAGGAACCCTTTTCTTCTCATTATGCGCTATAACATAACATGTGAGCTCTCATAAGGCGATTGAAGCAACGTAATGCTCTGAGTAGGACAATTCTCTCGATTCAATCTACCACAGTGTTGTTGTTGTTTTGGGAGAACTGCCCGTTGTCAGCCCGAGCGTGTTTCCAACTTCCGATGCCACGCTAGCCGAGGCAATGTGTCTGCACGAGCCAAGCAGACCCGCTTTCTGACCCCGACCTGAGCTTTCCACATGAGTTTTCCACGTTCCATTCACGTTCCATCCACTTCATCCCCAGGTTCTTGCGCAAGTCCGACAAGCTATGCGCAAACCATCCGCCTGCCAAGCGTGCCGGTAAGCATCTTGCACGTTGTCAGTGGAGGCGAGCGCCCGCTAATTCGGTTGGAAGTACCCGACGCCGAAAATGCATCTACCCAACAGGCGGGCTCGCAACGGCATGCGAGTATTGCTTGTCACATGGCCTGCAGTGTCTCCAAGGCCCGCCAGAAGGAGGCTACTATGCCAAACGCCGGGCTAGACTTCAAGAACTGAGTCGGGTACATCGCGCTCTCCCAGACCAAGCGGAAGCACTGCCAAATCAAGGTCATGACGATCTGCCACCGACTGCTTTGAGGCAGGCGCTGGTGGAGCTATACTTCGACTACATTCACGACCAGTTTCATTCCATGTATCACAAGGCGTCGTTCATGGACGATGTCGTAAACAACCGAGTACCGTCTATCGTGCTTTTCGCGATATGTGCGCTGGCTGCCAGGTTCTCTACCGACAGCTTCTTCGACGGAACTGATCCGAGAGAAAGAGGCGAGGTCTACCGCAAGGCAAGCGAGAGATTGTTCAACATGCGCGACCTCACACCTATCACAATCCAAGCATGCGTTTTACTGGGAGCATACGCTGCCGCGGGTGGTGAGACTGATGTCGAAAACATGTACTACAGCATGGGTGGACGACTTTGTCTGGCCCTCGATCTACCAAATCGACCCGTCACAAGTCTGGTAGAGCGCGAAGTCAACATCAGAACTTGGTGGACACTGTGCATGGTAGATGTTTGGTCATCTACTGCGGTGAGACTACCCCGAATCATGCCGTTTGACACTGCTGTGCCTCTTCCAATTGATGAGATACCGTTCTCTATGATGAACGACGGGGCTATCAGCGACCAAACGCATGGCATCACCTCACCTCTTCTCGCGGAGATGATCAAGCTCAATCGGATTCTGGCGAGGATCATCGACTTCAATCGACTGTGCGTGTCAGAACACCTTGAAGGCCTACCGCTTGAGAAAGGGATACGCGAACTATCCCGCGATCTCGATATCTGGTTGGAGGAAGTCCCGCACCATATGCGTGACACGCCAGCAAACCTGACAGCCTTCGCATCGCGTGGCCTTGGGCGTATGTTCGTAGCTGTGTATCTCGGTTACTACCACTACGGGCTGCTCCTGAACTATCAATTCTTGTCGTCTTCCATTGAAGCATCACCTGACTCCGGACGATATGCTGATGCCTGCAAGCAACATGCCGCCCGACTCTGCGCCCTCGTCTACCGCTCACAGTCAACACCTGGGAGCGAAGTCTTGTATCCGGCAGTTTCGCATATCCTTGTCGTTGCTTCTACCGTTCAAATCCACACCTTACTCTTTTCTGGTGACGAAAGCCAGATACGCATCTCAAAGACCAGATTGGAACGCAACTTCGAGATACTCCTGCGGCTGAAGACCTATTGGCCGAGTGTCGACGGTGCAATGAGTCGTCTTCGGGCGTTCCACCAGACCTGTCTCCGAAGCAAAGAGACCAGCTTTGTGCTTGATCGGTGGCTATTGCGCTTCCTGGTCCAATTTGCCCCTCACATGGAGCTCGAGCCAAGGGATAACGACCCCGAGTACGAAGCGTTGCTCGCATTGAGCAGGCAATCCCCATTGTCGTGCTATTCAGGCCTGTCCATGTGATCATGCGCGACCGAGATTCTAAGCAGTACGCTGGGAATCCTGGAGAACGAGGATGGCAGCGAAGTGGTTCATTACGGCTCAAGCTGGTGGAGCCGAAACTAGCGTCGCGAAACTTACGAGCTTTCCTGGAGTGTGGAGCCCCAAGAGAGCCAGGGCTTGGCGACAGGGTCCGTCGCTCACGATTGCGGTCCACTCGAAGTAGTACACACATGTAAAGCTGTTTAAGAGTCTGATTTGTACTTCTTCGCTCGAGGCAAGAATCATCTTCGCACTCCAGTCATGGCTCTATCACGCAGCACCATTCTCGTGGTCACGACGCTGCTGGGCAGCGTGACAGCGATCAACAATGGCCTCGCTACTACCCCTCCAATGGGCTGGGTAAGACATTCGTATTCTATTCTTGAATTGTCATTAACAAGATCAGAACAACTGGAACGCCTTTGGGTGCGACGTCTCCGAAGACCTACTCCTTACAACCTCCGCACAGATTGTGAGCTTAGGCTTGCGAGACTTGGGTTACAACTATGTCGTTCTGGACGACTGTTGGCAGAACCCCAAAGGTCGAGACAAGAAGGGAAAGCTTCAACCGGCTCTCGACAAGTTCCCCAACGGCTTGAGGTCCATCTCAGATCATCTCCATAGCCAAGACTTCAAGTTTGGCATGTACAGCAGCGCTGGTGAGATGACATGTGCGAGATTTGGTAAGATGAATCAAATAAACATGTTTCTTGCATCATACTGACTCAAAGTAGAGGGCTCACTAGACCACGAAGTCGACGATGCAGAGAGCTTTGCAAGCTGGGGCGTCGATATGTTGAAGTATGACAGCTGCTACCACATGGGTCGTGTTGGCACACCTTCGGTCTCATTCAACCGCTTCAAAGTCATGTCAGATGCTTTGAAATCAACAGGAAGGAACATCCTCCTCAATCTGTGCAACTGGGGAGAAGATCTTGTCCACACAGTAAGCACCACATGATACCACACCCAACGATGTTCAAACACTTATCATTCATAGTGGGGAATGAGTATCTCAAACAGTTGGCGTATCACGGGCGATATCTACGACTCCTTCTCGCGCCCCGATGATCTCTGCGGATGCAACACCGTATCTCCAGGCGACGTAAACTGTGTAGCACCAGGCACACATTGCTCCGTTCTCTTCATTCTCAACAAAGTCGCTCCCTTTGCCGATCGCAGCATCCCCGGTGGATGGAGCGATCTGGACATGCTCGAGGTCGGCCAAGGTGGCATGACCGACGAAGAGTACAAAGCACATTTCGCTCTTTGGGCCGCCATCAAGTCTCCACTATTCCTCGGAAACGACCTGCGCAACATGCCAGCTTCCGCTCTCACCATCATCAACAACCCAGCCATTATTGCGCTGAGCCAAGATCCCCATGGACGTAGTGTAACGCGTGTTCGAAGGGACACGGAAGGCGTCGCGAAAGACGAGTGGGGTATGGGTGAGACACACGTGTGGGCAGGCCACCTCCAGAACGGCGATGAAGTCGTGATCTTGCTCAACGCTGGTGGCGAAGACATGGAGATGAGCGTCTCCCTTTCTGAGATCTTCATTCCCTACGGACCTGGTGGCTCGGCGCCGCATGTCAAATACGACTGGGCCATCCACGACCTCTGGGCCCATCGCATGTCGGAATCAACGGCGGAAGAGCTCCTCGCAGCGGCCTCGCACACGGAGAGAGAATCGATCCTGTTAAAGGCCAACTGGTACAATGCTACCGAGACCCCTTACGCCAAGGGTCTGGTTCAGGAGGACCCGCGACTCTTTGGCGAGAAGATCGGCGTTGTTGAGGCTGGTGGTAGGCTCAAGGCAGACGTCAAGAGTCACGCTGCTCGCGTCTTCCGACTACGAAGAATCGCGCCAGAGGACGATCAGTTCGAGGCGAAGAGTATTGCTAGAGAAGACGGTAACGAGAGGGATGAATTGTAATGTTGAGGCGATTAGTAAGGTAGATTCGGTGGGTCAAGAGATAGCTCACCTTGATGGAAAACAGAAAGGGACATAAGTTCTTAGACTTGCGATACTTCTCATTCGCAATAAATCGTGTGAATTTTGGAAGGTGTGGATGGCTCGTTATCTCCAGGTCATCACAGTACCATGGAATGGAGTGGATAGAACCAGAGTATGGACTTCTGGACTTTTCGAATATATAGCGATCTCGCTCTTCGTCCCTCCTACCTATCTTAACCCTTACACAGGCTTTCTCTGTGTTCTTCATCACACGAAGCAATCAAATCTACACCAGACGCAGCCATGACCAAAAACGCAAAGGTCATATCCCCGGCTCAAGCCACATCCGCAACCCAGACGACATCATGGGAATGGTCAGCTCCATACTTCGTTAAGCGAGCGCAGGAAGTTCAGGCCAGATTAGATCTCCAACGGCAGACTATGGAGAACCTTCAGAACCAGCACAAGGGTCTTCGGAATCAGAATAGGAATCTTCAGGACCAGAATGAAAACCAGAAGAAGGACCACGAACGCGAGTTGAACACATGCATCGGAACGTTTATTGTCGTTTTGCTCACCTTCGCCGCCTTCATGATATGTGGCTTTCTGCCATCTTCTTCGCCCGAACGTTGTTCATGTGCGCTAGAAGCGAAAGCAGTACAGATGACGGCCACGCCTACTACGGTCACAGTCACGCTACCGATAGCCACGCCTACTACGGTCACAGTCACGCTGCCTATAGCAATCAACGCCGTGCCGACAATCGAGGCCGCATCAGCGATCAAAGCTACCTCATCAACCGAGGCGGCACAACCAACTAAGCCGGTAAGCTTTGGTCTACAACCACTCTCCCTGAAAACCGCCCTAGTATGCTAATGTCTCAAATAGTTCTGGAAAACCTTGACCAACGAGCAGATAATGTCTGTCATCCGCGACTATGATAAGATTCAAGGCCGATATCGAGACAACCAGAAGGCTTGGCAACGAGAACAAGATACGAAGCGGAAGGCCAACATGCAACAAATGATCGCGCAGTGGGCGAAGAACATGGCAGAGAAAAGACGACGCGAAGAGGAAGCCCAAGAACAGGCCCGGAAACAATTGTGACGTCAGCGATGATGCTCTACACATCGAGGGTGAGTGCGTTGAAAACACCATTCCCGAGACACACTCGGTAGATTGTCGATTGAGAACTCTATGCAAAGCAGCGCAAACCCATAGATTGACTTCTTCTAAGCGCTAATGGTCGTGCTTCTGGACCGGTCTTGAGACCTTTTAGAGAACAGGGCCTCGCGCCGCAATGACATCGTCGGATAACGAGCTAGGCGCCTACAGAGAAGCTAACGCTCCGCATTCTGTATTGCAGCAAATAGATATGAGTATACGTAATCTTCTACTCTGTCGAACTGCGTTGCTATGAATACTTCGGTTTAGGCCCTACTAAGGCTCCCACCTCATGCTTACAGTGTCGTATGCCTCAGAGCAATTCCTACACTTGCCCAGCTTGCAAGGCACTTCACTTCACAGTCCGCACGAAGCAACTCCCCGCTGGAAGCACCAGACCAACAGCACCATGAATACTCTTCTGGGAGAGGTACTCTACTACCCCAGCCCCGTAAAGCGACCGACGATACATCGTGCTTGTGAGCATAATACATATTTTCCGCCTTGTGTACTATTCCTCCTATTATCTTTTGTAGCATTGTGAGACCTCTATCTTTAAAATGTTAGCAGGCTACGCATCTACTACTATTTAGCATATTATATTGTATCATACTTTCTGTTTATTCGCTCCATCATCTTCACTATAAACAATCTTCCCCCCTCCCCACCTACTACCTTAAGCCTATCAGCTACCCAGCTCTCCCCCTACAACACATAGATAATATCAATGAGCGCGAACCAACAAGAGCCGCTAATCTCTACGCCGCAGAGATTACAGAGAACGTTCGCAGTGCCACCTACCAGAAGAACGCCATCAAGCTCACAAGGGCAGAGTACTTTTAGATAAGCCCCTTAAACTAGAACACAACCCTTAACGTAAGCCGCAACAACAGCAGATCCAAAGACAAGAAAGCTGTTGTGAAGATGGCGGACACGATGCAGACAAACTGGCACGGCCTTTCCACCTGGGAAAGTCCTTCATTAAGGGTGGAACCGCATGGCACTACACAGAGGCCTATATCAATAACCCGTATTGTATAGAAGCAACCTTGGAATGGTTAAACTTGGTAACCGAAATGAGAAGATATCCCAACAGATGGGAAACTCCGAGAGCGGTATGTGCTCACGAGCGAGTGCTTGGAGATCAGATCAACAACATTAAAGTCCCGAAGGAACTCTTTGTAATTGATAGGTAACGAAGCGACATGCCCGGAAAGACCCCGTTCACTACAGCACTACCATTGACAGCCTCCGCCAGGCAGACGTTAGAAAGCTCGAGCACATGATCAAAACGATCATCGACACTACTGCTTCTAGCTAAATCAGGGAGTCTTATTGATCACAGGAATACATCGAGGGCGGGACATGTTGACGGCAGACAACTACCAAGTATATGCTGGCAACCCGGTTTGCTTGGTCCACATGCCGAAATTACAGCGATTAAATGAGGCACCAGCGCAGTTTACATCTCGTCAAACTCTCCATAAAGCGTACAAGAAAGCTATCTAAATCTACATAGGTCACACAAGCTTAGGAGCAGCAGCAGATCTAGCAGAAGCCGAAGCTGAGCTCGAGGACGCAATGGGGAGGAGGATGCGACATAGACGGAGCTTTAAGCGGCTAGGGACCGCATAGAAAACCTCTAAGTACGCGTCTACCAAGGCGGTCTGGTTGCGACCGACGACGGTGGTTTCCGCAGCCTTGTCGAAGCGGGATAATTAGGGCTATACAATGCGCAGATGGGTCCCGACGCGAAGTTCGCTTGTTGGAACGCGAGGTGGAACTAGGACGTCTGTATGTCCTTACTCTTGGGTCGGGAGCAGTAGCAGAGCTTGAAGACGCCGAAGCAGAACTGGAAACTGCAGCGCTCAAAGACTGAGTGACTCAGGTCGAACTGCAAAATTATGAAGGACTAAGCCAAACACTACCACGATATTTAGATTACGACGTTCCTCTTACTATGTACCGCAAGATATTCCTCTAGCTCGCAGAACTCGTATCCTAGTACATCCTTGAGCCTCTGAATGCGATAGCTGTATGCGAGAGCGCCGCTACTACGTCCGCCGTCCGCGGATCCGTCGAGTTCCCTGAGAACACGGGAATAGCATATACGGAGTTCAAGCGTACTAATGCTAAGTTGTATCCTCCGTATGATGGCTGGGAAGGGAATAGGCCTCGCTGGTGGGAGAGATGGGGAGGGAGGATGGTTTTGAGGATGGCGCGGGTACTGCGACAGCGCCATGATGCGCAACATGTACCACATCAGAACTCTTTAACTGAAGGCCTCATGGCTCAGCACTTCCTGTTCCCCGAAGAATTACTACCGCATGCACGCATCAATCCAAGGTAGTAATGATACGCTACACATGAGACGCGACAGCGGACATAAAGACGCATCTACAGCTCATATTAAACGTAGTTATGTAGAAGAGAGTAGAAATAGACAAAGAAGTCAAGGCCGCCCTTTGCATTCGTTCCTGCACTGAGCCTCTTACCAGGAAGCGTCACAGGATGGAGAAGTCCACCGCAGCATGTCACCGTCTCGAGCGGCAGCGGAACGTGCATCCGCACCTATCGGTATTGTCATGAAGTGTAGAAAGCGCGTGTTCCCTGCATGTTGCTAAGGTCATACTCGTAATCCGTAGAGTCATAGCTCCCGTCGTGATGACACTCATAGCTCACATCGATAGCTAAGTATCCTTTCGAGATGATCCAGTTAATGTACTCAAACACTTGCTCCTCCACTGGCATAGTATCCGGCCGCTCCATCTCGTCGTAATGAGACATCGCGTTGTCCAATGTTAGTTTGAACTTTTCCCCATCTCTCAAAGCTTGAAGGCTTTGCTTTTGAGGTATAGGTATCCCAAGATGGCAAAACTTCGCATGTTCTTCCCAGTCGGTATGCATATCGTTGACCCTTTGAAACCACTTGCTTTCTGTGTGCTCCACCCGAGGCTCAAGATACTGAACCGAACACCGTTGTCCGAGAAAGCAGCAAGTGTGTTCACCTTCTAAGAAGTTGAACAGTTGGCTTCGTGTGAAATCGTATATATACTGCGTCTTCAAAGTTTGAGGCGGTCTTACGTTTTCAATCCACGCGCGCACGCGACGTTTGGTCAAACCCATGCAATGCATTCTGCTCTCAGATATGAACTTGACAGGTGTACAGCCCGTGGGTGAGCATACGCACGTGCAATCGTCGTGAGGTATACCCAGCTCTTTTTGAACAGCTTCCATATAACTTTGATGTGTAGGCACCGCATCGATATCGTGGAGGAAGACACTACCAGGGTAGTCCAGTCGTTTGGCGTAAAAATGGAGCGCACTAAGACGTGCATCCTTATGTTCTGATTGCATCGAGATACCTCTTTCTGTAAACCAACCCACCATCGCAAAATTGGCCATGAACCAGCTCTGAAGGAATGGTGTTACTCCGCAGTCGTCGGGGGTGTTGATGTCGCGGAACCCAGCATTCCAAAACATGTCTGCTATTGTAGGAACTAGTTCTATCCTACCGTGCATGTCTGAGAAGTTGTAGAAGCTCTCACCGTCAAGCTCCAGGGCCTCGGGAATGTCAATACCATTCGATAGAAGAACCTCGATGATTGACGGGGCCTTTTGTTCGTGAAGTTGCCCGGGCGATAGATTGAGCTTGGAGTAAAGGGATGGCGGCAAACACGAACTGGCTAGTTCCACAAGCCGTGTATGTCGGTTAATAAGTGCCGAAACAAGCAGATGCAGTATTTGAGATCTATGTGGGCTTTGCAATTCCAGTGCGTGTTGGACTAAGCTGTCGTGATACGAAGGGGTGAAAAGTCCACAATCTGCACCAAGCAAGCATGCCACGGAGTCAGTAAGGCCTAGGGCCACGGCTAGATGTATAGGCCGCCGACCAAAGGTATCTTCGGTATTCACGTTCACACCCCTGTCCACCAGCAGTCTAAGTCCAACAGGCCACAGAACAGCGAAATGGATCGGGGCTGACCCGTTTACCGGAGATTTACGGTCCAGAACAGATAGCTTGGCCTTCTGGACAAGACGTCGGAAATGCTCTTCGTTTCGTTGCAGGATCACTGGCACAAGCTCCCCAAGTTCTAACACTGAAAGATGTCAGCGATACTATTGCATTCGGTAGAACAAAAGCATGCGCACCGTCAATCTGATCTTCGAAGAAAGTAAGTTGTTTAGACTCCTGAAGAAACATACGAGATCGATAGCCTGAGGTCACAAGAGACATGTAGGGTCTCGACGAGTGACCACCAGCGTCTTGAATTTGTCCAAGGATCTTCAGAATCAGTGGCGATTTGGTGAAGTGTCCAGAAAGACCCTGTGCGACAGGGCCTGCAAGTTGATCACAGGTGGTGCCCTGGCAGCTTCCCAGAGGTGCAAGGCTATCTTCGAGCGTCGGAAATCTCAACACGTTCGGGTCGGCCCCTATTTCCAACAAGAATTGAACAAGAGCAGCATATTCATCACCCGGCTTCGATATTATACACGGAAAGGCGGTGCATAGCCATATGATCTTCTATGGATAACGTCAACTCGATATAGAATCCGCCGCGGACATGGGCTAGCTTACATTCAAGAGAGTATTTCCATTACTGTCAGTATCGAGAACAGAGGCCTCCTGTTCGTCGAAAAGAACTTTGAGAGTGGCTTGAAGTTGAGGAATCAGTAAGTGATGCTGACCACTCTTGTACAATTTTTCTTTAGTGTTCGCAATGGCACGAAATGCGGGTGACATATTTGGGTCAACGAGCCTGCTTGTACCTATAACGATTGGACTAATCGAAAAGCAGTTCGTGGTCGACCAATTCCGGACCCGTGTACCCACGTCAATGGTACGGGATACAAGCCAGAAAGGAGGAACGATCTGCATAGTGACTTCGAGACTCTGTTCTGAATTCTGGTAGTCCGGACAGGACGAGAAGTGTTGTGTTTGGAACGTCCGGGTGAATCGAAGTATCGATAATGGCTGCCAGCGACGCGCAGTACTGACGGTACGGCATCTGCATCTTCGACGTCTACGACCTTGATCTAATGTGCTTGTCTCGACTTGTTGGCCTGCCGAGGAGCCGACATATGTATGATCTATAACGTAGCCACGCTGTGCACGTGGGCTGTGTTTGTTCGCACTTAGCGCTCCGATGGCCGCGATAATCCGTGCTGTATTCGCCAAAGTCGTTTCTGTGATCTGTCGACTTGCTTCCCGTGCTGTTACATCCGCATCGTATCTTGTTAGGAGGCGTTGCGTGTCCTGTAGGATGCGTTCAGTTGTGGTCGATGTGGTCGCGAGGTTTCGGTCGATGTGCTCGACATGAGGAACTAGCTGTGCTGTACCCGCTGCGATCTTGTTCGACGTGCTGTCAACTGTCTTGATGAACCTTAGGGTCTCGCCGGCATCAAGCTGCGTCTGGGCTGTAGTCAGCGCGATACTTGAAGCAAGTTTGCTGTATTCCAGTCAGTACAGTGGCCGTGACCAGGCTTGACAGACAGCTTCTGCATTCTTGGAACTGCGCTTACAGATTCGCTGCTTCCAGCCACAAAGAGAGTGTACTCTTCTTCTGTTCGAGTCGATCGCATATGCTTGCCACCTCTTCTTTCTTACGGACGGAACAGATAGCATCCCAGCCTCGTTGTAGCACCCCATCATTTTTGCGGGAGAGCAATGTCCCTAGTGTTTTACACAACTCCTCAGCGAGATCAATGTACTCAGCTAGAGGCGTGTCAAACGTCGAGGACGCTACTGCTATCGCGGAACCAGGCAAGCGGTGATTCTGGATCTGTTGCGCGATCTCGATTTGCTGACGTAGGTCGATCTGCAGCTGGAGAAAACGACGCGGCACATTGCGCACATCTGAACAGAAGCGTTCGAGACAGGACGATAGGCGTAGAGCTACGTCCACGAACTGGACGACAGCGGCGACGGCGCCCACCACCTCCGCCATTTGAGGTATTATGATGAGAAGGATGAGTGCCAGCAGCGGGGAATGGGCTCATATGCATGAGTACGGCTGACCAAGCTCAACTTGAGCGAATGAAATGCGTGCATGATCATGGACATGGTGTTCACGAGGCTGAGCTTCAGCCTTGCAACCCGTTGATGAAGGGGACGAATTCAGGTCAGGATTTTGTCGTTGGACTAGATGTCGGACATGTGAAACGCAGAGATGCCGGGCCATAGCTGGCAGTCGTTTTCGTAGATTGTTCACATGTTGGTGATGAAAGTAAAAGTAAAGTCGGGCGTAAATGAGATGGATCATTGATGGCAGCTCCAGGGCAGCTCCAGGGCTGGACCCTGACGCTAGCAATCATTCACGGTTAGCGCCACATTCATCGGAATCGCCTTCCGAGATGGCGCGGCGACAATCGTAAGCTCTTGGTAGCCTAACCGCCTTCTCGAGGCTTCTGATGCTTGCTCAGCTTCGTTATTACACACTGTCGCCTCCGTATTAGCTCTCTAGCATCTTCTTCACTCAGCCTTCTACACATATATTATTCCGACATCCATCACAACTATGGCAGCCAACGAATCAAGCTACACCGAGATGAAGGGCGACTTGGAAGCAATCGGGGCGCATTGCCAGATGGAATACTGCAATGTACTAGACTTCCTGCCGTTCCGCTGCGAGAGTTGTCATGGGTAGGTACTCGACATATTCCAGGCCACGCGTCCCACGCGTATCTAAACAGCTTATACCACCATACTAACAACTCCCCCCAGGAAATTCTGCCTCGACCACCGCACCGAATACGCGCACAAATGCCCCAAAGAAGGCGAATGGGCGCGTCAAAAAGCCAAAAACGCCCAAAACACCACGCCATCCGCCCCCAAACCCAGCGTCTACAACCACGACTCACAATGCGCCGACCCCTCCTGCAAGACCTTCATAGACACTGCCCGCGCACAAGGCGTACACTGCCCCCGCTGCAACAGACGATATTGTCTCAAACACCGTTTCGAAGAAGACCACTCCTGCTCGACCCTCACACCCCTCGGCGCGCGGCCCCAGAACTACGTACAAGCGCGCACGCAAACCGCTCTGACAAGACTGAAAGCATGGGCAGAGCAAAAGAAGAAAGACGATGAGAAACGGCGCTCTTCATCCAAGAAAACAGGCGGTTTCCTCGGGCTGGGCAAATCCTCCTCCTCCGCCGCATCATCCGCGCAATCCGAACTCAACGCCCTCAAACGCGTCGCAAAAGGCGAAGCCAGCATCCCCGCCGAGAAACGTATATACCTACACGTCGAAGCCTCGGCCGATACAACGAAAGCCAAGTACCCCACGGGGAAATTCTTCTACAACAAAGAGTGGACTGTGGGGCGCGTGTTGGATATGGCGGCGAAGGCGCTGCAGGTACAGAATGTGAATAATCGGGGTGGAGGGGAGGAGGAGAAGCTACGGGTTTTCCATGTTGAGGGTGGACGGCTGCTGAAGTTTAGTGAGAAGATTGGGGAGCCGTGTCAGAATGGGAATATGATTGTGCTGTTGAGGGGGGTGGGGAGTGGAGAGGCGCCGGATTTGATTGATTTGTAGATGGGAGGGGGGAGTTAGGAGTGAGCAGTTGGGCGTAGAGAGATCATTGCATGGCGTGGCGTTTCGCTGTTGTGTTTACAGCGCTGGAGATACCCTGATGCCTATGTGGCATGATTGAATGAATCAAAGTATGAGCGACCATACATTCAACGACGTTGGTGGAGATTATGAACGAATATATGTCAAGAGCCTACACATCTCATCGAAGGCGTGACTCAATATGTCGACTTCCCTTGAGCAAGTAACTACGAGCCCATCCCAGCTACTCATGAACACAGACGGAAGCTTGATACAATCATTATATTTAGATTTATCCTAATTCGGTACTGATACAGCACTAAGTGGGCGTCGAGCACTTCGAACGCCGGTGCTATCTCCCATCGCTTGTAGATGCAGAAACCCCAATGTAAACGCCAATCGCAACGCTGTATCGCATGAAACATGCCCTTGGTATATACCCACTGCTCTCTCTGCTTGTGTGCTTGACCAAGTCGCGCCATGCGATCCGCACACGCCGGTCTGGTATTCTTCTGACCTTCCTGAACGCATCCCAGTCTCCGCGGCGGAGGTGTATCGTTCGTATCCGTAGTGTGGGTTTAATCGTCGTGCAACAAGTGCAGCTCTGTCTGGATCGGATCTGGCTCGACGTATGTATCGCAACATGTATCCATCTCTTGCCCTCATGCGTCATCCATTCAGTCGTCGTCGTGCTCCTTATTACTGCACTTCAACCCATGTATCTTAGTCCCCCAACCGACACTCCCGAGGTTATTCGCGCCATCGGAAATAGCGAGAAACTGGTCCATGTTTTCGTCGCCGCTGCAGTCGTAATTGCTGTGTTAATGTTAGCTGCTGCCCTCAAGAACACCAACCCCAACCACCACAACAGCAGACTTACTCATAGAACCGACAGCTCCAGTAATCATCCCTCGCCAACACAGCCTGGACATCGTGTCCGCCTACTAGAATACTCTGCACGCGCCCATCGATGCTATACCTCTTGCGTTAGCTTGACTCCCCAACTCCGCAAATCATTCTACAGGTGTTCGCAACATACAGATTATTATCCAGCGAGAGGCACTGGTTGTTATACGCGTCAACACTGACTTCGCTCAGGAACGAGGGCGCAGCAAAAAGCTGCACTTTGATCTTTGTGCCGCTGATGGTGTCGTCGGCTAGTACTGTGCCCGTCCAAGCCAGCAGTACTACGGACGCGGAAACGAGGCGGCTACTGGGCTTCATATCGGCGGCATGCGATGCGTCCGAGGCGTCGCGCGGGGATTTGTTTGTAGGAAGGCGCGACGTGAGAGCTCGGTGGTCGGGGTGCAGCGTTCGCAACGGCGTCAAGGACTGGCGTGCGACCGACGATGAGGAAAGGATGAAGTCGGTGGTGGATGACGGCGGGTGTGTGGGTCGGGGGGGTCAGGTGGGCGATGTGGTTGGGCGGAGTGGAGGGATGCACCGCCTCCTCATTGCCGTTATGACCGCACGGACGTTTGCGACGGGATCGTTTGTGCCAATCTCCCTATAACCTCTGCATAGCTTGTTCTTCACGATGCGGCAATGCGCATGCGCGATATATGTCGTCTCGGTGCTAGATAGACTGCGGGCTTGTGCGATTAGACGGTGCGTATACATATGGCTAAAGGCCGCGTGTGCTACATGGCTAGTTCTCGAGTCCGGCTTCGCGACTTGACGTCACATGCTATGCCACAACGATGTTACGCCTACATGGCTAGAATGACTTAGGGCCCGGTCATGTTCACTAGAGAAGAGACCGAGGGTCTAGGGGCTGTAACCCCGGTGTCCTTATCGCATGCTGTTTATCGCGAGGATTAGACATGTCGCAGAGCGTTCGATTGTGAAAATGTGGTTTCGACTATCTCGGTACGGTTAGTTCCCGAGGGATTGAAGCAGGGGATTGAGCGGACGGTCTTCGCTGTGGAGACAGTAAACGAGTAGTCATTACTATCATTTCCTTCTATCTTTTCTACATTCTAAAGGACGGTCAGGAGTATTGACACACCAATCTAAAACACATTCCTCGTACTGGTGACCTCGAAATCTGTAGTCACCATCACATTATCTTTCCCATCTTGCAAGCGTGACCCATCAGTGGTTCCAGTTGGTGTAGGGCTAGCCTTTCGGTCCAGAAAAGTTAATTCCATTTCATCGTCCATGGTGCCGCCCTGGATGTTCGAGCTGTGCCCATTGAAGTTGATGCCTTTGCTACCAATCGTTTTGCCGGAGCCAGCTTGCAGATAGCCTGAGTTGCTGCGGTTGGAGGAGCTAGCGGGTGTGGGTTTGATGATGAGTGCCTTTAAGGACGGGAGCGAGACGACGATGACGGCTGTGCACATTTCGGCTGTGCACCAAAGGTCTGGGGGGGCTGTTAGCGGAGGCTTGGGGAAGTGAGAAGGGAAGGGTGACGTACTGCCGTCGGCGTCGGCGATGTCGTAGTCCATGTTGTAGACGATGAAACGGGCGAGACTGATTGCCATAGTGATGGCGCCTAGAGAGAAGATTCCGACCAGGCCGACCTTTTGTCTTCTACGCAGCTTCAAGCAGTTGAAAATGAAGAATGGCAGGCCGAATACTAGGAACGCTGTTAGTGCATGTATTAGGAAGTGGTCTTGGTCTACTTACGCAGCAGATCCGTGCCAAAGTTGAGTGTCCAGTTGACTACCAAGTTGGAGTAAGTATTCCATGTTGAGTTGAGCTGGTTCTCGATAGACCTTTTGGAAAGTAGATGTTAGCCAAGGAGCAACTTGATCGAAGTAAGGGTAAAGGTCGTACCAGTTGTCGGAGATATTTGGCGCGAGAAGAGTATCGCACAGGATGCTCGCAACAAAGCAGGCGATCACGATCGCAGTAGTGGCATAGACTGCGTAACGAAGACGTCTGAAGCCTTGCGGGATCAACCACCAGTAGAAGGCCACCAGCGAAACTTTGGGGAAGTACAACCCCGTGTCGAAGAAGTAGATAGACACGAATACGACCTAGCAGCAAACATCTGTCAGCTCACTCCTCTCGTTGCGTATTTTAAAGGTCATGTCTTTTACGTACTTTGAGGTATTCGACGGAGTCGCTCCTTGTCTCCTCGTCCAGAGGATGATCAATCAAGATGTAAAGCGCTCTTGTAGAGCAGGCAAACCATCCAAGCGCGCAGATGAAGCCTCCCCAAACGAGGTAGTCGGGCAGAGTTAATGACCGGTGCTCCATGCAAAGACGAACCCAACATCTTAGGATCGTAACACCCAGTGCCAACACGAGGAGTATCCCCTGGATAACCTGTGGATGTGAGTGAGACTTCAAATCATTCGGCTCGCGTAGTTCTTACGATAGAAGTGACTATCTCCATCGCGGCAGCATACACACACAGTACGTGTGGCCGGTGGAGTTTAAGTTCGCCCCAATGGGAACAAACGGAGAAAAGTGGTGAGTGAGGTCAAGTGCGAACTCTACTTGGGGTTGTTTGACATCTTGACACCTGCATATAGCGGGCAGCGCGAAGCCTAGGGTCAGGGTAGGTTAAAAGGGAGTGGTATGATCCGGCGTCTTTGTGCTACACGTCGGAATCACGAGTCGCATAGTTCCAGGCGGCTGGTAGCGTCTGTCCCGTGCTGATCAGTAGTCGATCAACCGGCTCCGCGGCCACTGCGGGTGAGATGAACCCTTTTTTCTTTTTGCTTAACGGGCAAGAGAAGCTTCAGTGTTCTGCAAATACGAGTTTCGCACTGACGTGACGACGTTGCCGGAACGTCATGAGGTTCTCGCAACGTCTGTACGCACAACATAGCTGGCAGATATCAACTTGCTTCACTTTCAAGGCGCGGCGTCTCGGACGTGAGCGGGAACATTCCCCGTCCCGTCCATAATTTATCTTAGTCTTGCCGCGAGTTGTTCACTCTCTGTCGTCGGGCAGGCATTATGCATCCACGGAACTGACAGAGGGAGCTGAGCAAACAACGAAACACCAGTACCATACCAACACAACACTAGAAGAAGTCGCAGCAGCTCGAGAACGTCTGAGCCGCGAATCGGGCTTCTCGATGGCACAGACAACGTGGTAGGCTAAGTGCGGGCGCCGTCACGAAGTGCTTGAGTCCATCAGTGCCCTTGGTTGAGCTTGTCGCGGAGCTACCGCACGCTATAGAGTCTTTCTGGGATATCCTCGTGGCGTCCGCCTAGGTGGTCCAGTTTTGCGTTGAGACAGCCTCGTGGCGATGGACGACGCACGCTTGACTCGCGGCAGGGTCAGATAGCAGTCCAACGACTTGGCGATTTCGCGGGGTTGTCTCCGATCAGCATGCAATCCCTCGGAGTGGTCGCGGTCGACTTTCCCTCGACGTCGTCGGTCCTTCTTCACTCATGAAGTGACTGGGAATCTGCGTGGACGTCTGACACGCCGCAGGCTAAATGTCTTTATTTCGCGATCGAAGGCGTTCCATAGCGCCATGGTGGATTCCTTGTTTATCCAAAAGCCCTGACCCTAGATTCCACAATCATCGCGCACTGATCTACAGATCTCTGTGGAGTGGACCAACGGACCCGCGGAGATGGTCTGGATCTGAGGTCGAGGGTACAGTACCCTTGGCAAAATCAGCGTCTGGCGTCGCAGCCATGCTCCGACCCTCCAGGGGCTCTGCGCTAGAGGGGAATGACGCGACATCAGCAAACCTTATACAGTAGGGCCAGCTGTGCCACCTTGATATCTGGATCATGTCAATAGGCTTACAGATTTCCAGATAAATGAGCTTGGTATGGAGCGCCAGATTCCTCGGCACAAGATATCTCGGCAAAGTCAAGAACATGATGCGCGACTCTTGATCGCGCCATTTTGGTAGATCGCTTTGAGAGGGGAGCGCAGACTGGTGACGCTCGTATATTCTCCTTGGGGACAAGACAAAATCCAGGTATCGTCGCGATGTAAGAGCAGGATGTGGTAGAAAGCGGTCCAACCCAGCCTGTCACGCAATGCAGGCCGTCGCAGCTTCCTAAATCGAGATGACAACGAGCTGATATCATCAAGAGGGTTCGAACAGTTCAAAAGTAGCTCTTTTCGAGCATGGGAGCCGATAGTAGACATTCGATGCGACACAGAAAAGATGGCGGTGGTTCTGGTGTTCTGGAGATTATGGACGGCATGGCTTTGGTGATGACGGCACGCACGAAAGACCTGGTCAAAGCGCCTTGCTGAGTAACTGCACCCGTGCACTCGTCCCGATTCATCCCGCCTCAGCGAAAGGGACCATCATAGGGCATCCAGCGTGTGCACTATCACTGAGGCTCCCATCGCCAATGTGTTTTTACTGCCTCAGAACTGAGCCGCCCTCGAGACGCCCTTGTCGTGGCTGCCTCGCCGCTTCGTTGCTTCCTGCTACTTGGTCCGACCCTCCCGCAATGCAAGTCTCCTTAGCAGCCGCACTGCAATGGCGTATACGACAATAGCAACGAGGCTCGCGCTCGCCCAAGTCTCGTAAGACTGAAAGTATGTGAGATCACTCTGCTTGTAGCCAGCAATATGCATCGACGTCGTTCGCAAAAGCCCGGTGAGAGAGCCAATGACAAGATAATCCTTCAGTCCAACGTTGGCAAGATCCATGTTTACTGCGCGCTGATATGACGGAAAAGAACGCGTATTTGGAGGATAGGTAAGCAATTAACGACTCAGCAGTGGCTTGGAAGGTTCCGATGACAAAATCTTCGCGGCTATGGCATCTGAACGATCGAGATAAGAGTGGTGGATGTGGGCTTCGGGATTTCGGTTCTCCATGCAGGGCTGAGGCACTCCTAGCTTGGCAACCTGAGAACAAAGAAACACCCACCGATCACTTTTCATATCGGCGCTACGGCATGTTGACAATGCTCCCCACGACAAGAGAGAAGTTCACAAACGACGAGCGGCGAAACAGAACGTTGACGCGACATCTATGGCAGCCGAATTGAGAGCATCCCGAAGTTCTCCGCCCACGTGCTGCGTTCACGAACCTAATTCGCTTATACCGTATGCTCATCTCACATTCCCAGCCAAAGTCCTTCAGAGGCTGCGATGAACGCCCCTTTGCGGACACGATCCCTGTGTTGGACGGCTTTCCGTGCGCCGGCACCACAGCCCGCTTGCGCCTTTGTCAGGGTCTCGGAAGCCAGTCTTCCACCCGGTAGTAATGAACGCCTGAAATGTCACTTTTAGTGACAAGGCTGGATTAAAGCATGCTGACAAGCAATCAAACATCAATGCCGGGAACACGTTTACCCCGCGCTCTCCTAGCATCCCTCACCACCTGGCAGCCCTTCATCGCAGCCAATACAGCTACATCAATCTCGAACAAAGAGCTCCAGAAACAATGGCGGTGCAGCAAGAAGAGCAGCGATATGCAGACGGCTTTGCTGAGTACGGCAACTTCTATGGCGGACCATCATTCGAATACCTTGCGCCCCACCCGTCGATATCTCCAACAATAACAGGGAAGGCTGACGAGAATGTCACTTATCTTAACCATACTCACAAGGTGCCGCAAAGGCGGGAAGAGGCAGCAAGTCTTCCTTTGGCATCTTCCATGGCTGGGTCTGGGGCCAGTATCGCTATGCAGCCACTCACAGCCGATGGCATATCTCTCAAGTCTGGCAACGTCTTCTCACCACTGCGCGAAGGACCACTACTATCCCATGACCCTCAAATGGAACCTTTTTCCGAGCCCCCAACCGATGGATTTCCCCGACCTCCAACAAGCGAAGACTCGCAAGCTGTTCGGCCACAATTTCCACAACGCGCGTCGAAGTCTTCTCCACCACAGCCTTTGCGATTCTTGAAACATGCATCAACAATCCCCCCTACACCTCCAATGTCTTGGGGAAGCAGCGATATCACTGAAGATGGTCTGTCAGACAGGATGCAATCCATGTATATCGCTTTCGATCATCCCTCGCCTTCCACTTCCACACCACAGCCACTGAAGGTCGTCCATGGCATCTCTGAGCGTGTGAGCACTGCCTACATGGCGAATGGCAATCGAAGCTCTAGCATGGGATCATCCGTATTGCCAGATTTACCCGGGGGTCTAGATCAGTCATCACGAAGAAATATCTCTATATCCACCACGCAAAGTATAGAGAGTGAAGCATCCGACATGAGTCCCGGCGATGCTCGAGCTGAGATACTGCGCAGACTGAGCAGAAAGGAGCCGCCATCAGACCGGAAGGGTGTATCTCCTTTCAAGAAGAGCTTCCTCCTCAAAAGAGCAGCTACTACGCCAAATCCAGCTAGCAGTCCATCACAAAACGACCTGACCGATATCCTCGAAGAAGCTGCTGCGGAGGGTAGTCTTTCACTGGTCAGGGCAGTCATCAAAATGGGAGCTGATCCTATTTATCGATCAACTGGTAAGTTGAAGAAGGTAAAGCACGAGGCCCTAGCGAAAGCTACCATGAACGGACGAGTCAGAGTGGTCGACTATCTCTTGAAAGAGGGTGCCACCTACGGAGACGCAACGAAGAAAGAAGACTACACTCCAAGAGATCGCGCGCTCTTGGCGGCCGCCTACAAGGGACATGCAGACCTGATCGATTGTCTTGTATATCATGGCGCAAACCCAATGGTCGAGCAATGGCCAAGAGAGATGTATGACGCGCAGCACTATTGGAATGAGATCCAGGTTCGTGTTACAAAGACCAGCTTCCTTGATGGCCTATCAAAATGGAAAAATGTCGATCGCGGTATGAGTACCCTCAAACTCGTCATGCAGCATCAAAACTTCGATCCTACAGCCTTCGTTTCAGGCGCATTCGACAACAAGAGCGAAATCAAGAACGCTGGTGTCACGAATCGCCCGTGGCAGATGACGTACGAGTACTCTGTTTTGTCTTGCTTCGTGCGTGCCGGATGGGCAGATGCAGTGGAAGAGATGTTGAGCATGAAAGGCATGTCTAGGGACTACGAGAAAGAAGACGATGTTTTGTTGCATCAAGAAAAGCTTACCAGACTCGTATCACCAATTAACGCATTGACGAAAGAAACCTGGGAGAAGCGACCGGAAGATGCACTCCGCATACTAAGGCTGCTGATTGACAGAGGCTTCAATCTATGTCTCACGCAACGGACAGCTACAGATCTGGGCCCAAGGACAGCGCTCAGCCGTGCGATCTCAGCAGACGCTGCACAGGCAGTCGAACTCATCTTGCAGACCAAAGGCAGTTTGGTACGAGAGGAAATTTTCTTCCGACGAAACAAAAAAGAGACCAAAGCACTACCACTCGCCACTGCCCTCTCACTCGACTCGCTGGAAACAGCTCGCGTACTTCTCAGAGCAGGCGCACATCCCCGTGATGCAGCTTTCGAAGACATGAATGTACTGCAATTCACCGCATACCAAAACAGTCCGACCAACACAACAATGCTCGAAGAGATGATCGGCCTCGCCCCAGAACTAATATACGATGCCTTGAGCTACGCCATAAAGGGTTCCAATAAAGACGCAGTGCGCGTCCTTCTCAACGCCATCTCCGCAGCAGCCCTGCGCGAACAAATCGCCGCTCTACCACCCATATATGACATACTTCTCCACTGCACTCCCCCCACCAAACAGGAAGTTCAAACCCAGTATCTTGAGCTCATCGATATGGTGGTCCAATGGGATGTTGGATATGCGTTGCAGCGACCCAGGCTTTCGGCGATTTTGTCGGCGATTCGGAAAGACAACTACATCGGTATGGAGAAGTTACTCCAGAATGGTGTGGTGGATGGCAGGAGTTTGGTCTTGAACAGCAAAGCGCAGCCGTGCGGCGAGCTGGGGACATGGACTATGCTCGAGTGCTGCGAGTTGACGGATAGGAGTTCGGAGTGGTTGGGTTTGCTGAGGAGTTATGGGGCGCCGCTGTATCATTGATACTTACTGATATCCTGCGTGAAATGCTTTATAAGTGCTTCGACCTCGGCCTTCCGTCCCCATTTCCCCTTGTACTTGCCACCTTGCTGCTTGATCCTCTCTTTTTTCGTTTCAGCAACCCATTCTCCGCGGAACCTCTGTCTGGGCTTTGCTTCACCCTCCTGTGCCATCTTTCTCTTCGTGCTTCCTTCTCGCCCGTTGATATGTCCTTGGTTGACTGGATTTGCCGCGACCCACTCCTCGAGCTGCGGTCTGAGCTTGGGGCCCCAGACATGTTCACCAACATCCAAATCATCATACGGGATCGCAGCGGTATCCTCCGGGAACGGAGAAGGCTGGAGCACGAAATTGGCTTGCACTTCGCGCTTCAGCGCGACCATGTGCGAAACGGTACCGCAAGCGACACCTAGATCGTGCGCAAAGCTGCGAACGTAGAAGCCGGAACAAACTGTCAATCTAATCCGTGCCGCAGGTGCTGGAGCTGGCTCCTCCTCGCCAGGGAAGGCGAAGTCATGCTGACCCGGATCATACCATTCCAGTAAATCACACCTCTTCACTTCCATTTCCCTGCTTTCCAACGCTCGAGGCAACTCCTTGCCCTGTCGCACATACTCGCATGCTTTGATACCATTGATCTTCAGCGCTGAGTACACGGGTGGAACTTGCTGGATTGTTCCTAGAAATTTGGGCAGCTGTTCCTCGACAAGCTGACGAGTCACGTGCGAGGCGTCTGCTCTTGTCTTCATAGTTCCAGTACAGTCGTAGCTGTCGGTACTCATACCGAATAGAATGGTGGTGTCGTAGCTTTTGTCACATGCTAGGTACTGTGAGAGCGATCTTGTGCCGCGCCCGATTCCTACGATGAGCACGCCGGAGGCGAGGGGATCGAGCGTGCCGCCATGACCTAGACGGAAAACATGATAGGGGTGTTTGGTACGTTTCGGCTGGTGTTTGCGCAGTGACGCGAACAGATCTGAACAACGGAATGCTGCCTGGAGTTTGAGAATTACGTCTGCTGAAGAGACATTCGCAGGCTTCACCACGGCTATGTAGAATTAGTAACAATGTGCGGGCGGGAGACGATGAGATCACATACCGAAAACACCTTCTAGCACTTGCTCGTGTTGCTCCGCGACAGTTTTCTCGTTTTCGTCTTCCATGGTGTTGCGGGTCACGTTATGTCGCGTCGTGAAAGTCTGGTCCTGCTGCGCTAGAGGGAAGAATTGTCTAGATCGCGGGGCTAGCGTGTTCTGAAGTTCGCCCCACCTCACGCCCTACGCCTTGCATACCTCGCAATATCTAGCAGTCGGCCAGAGACAGCCCGAGGTTCTTTGCGGTGTACTGCATTCGTTTGCTAATCTAGATCCATGGATCTATACGCGATCACTTGGTAAAGGTTGCATCGGTAGCGGCGCCGACTTCGGGCTGACGCCTTCATCCTACATCCAATTTCCAGCCATCGTCGTCATCGCCAAAACAACACTCGCGACTTCTGGAGCCATGGATCATCAACAAGTGAACAACTGGAACTTCCAATCATGGAACGAAGATACGATCGACCCTTCATGGTTCGACAACTTCCTCGCTACAGATGTCGGACAGGATGCGACTAACGCTGCATCTGATGCTCCTGCCGCATTCAGCATCGACGACGACTTGGCAATCGACCCGAACTTCCACGACTTTACGTTAGAAGACACGTTACAACCACTGAGTGGTATGACTTCGCCAAGTTATCCATTCGATGCATACCAGCCGACTGAGTTTCACGAGCGCCCACAGCCGCAACGACACCACACACTCCCTCGGCGTCGAAGCAAGTACTTTAAGCGAAGATCAACGGGCACTGTCAGCCCGATGGTAATACCGAGTGGAAGTCCTCGACACGAAGAGGGTCAGTCACTGGCCATTCAGCGCTGGCGGAACTCGCCGCCTGAAGACGAAGCCGCATCTCTGTCGGCCATCTACCATGCCTTGGAGGACAGGCCTATAGGCCACTCACCACGTATCAGTCGGCCCTCCAGTGGCGATGCGTTCCGCAAGTATCGCGGCCCTTCCTCTACCACGAGTCTCGATAGCGCTGCAAGCGAATCCTCACTACGATCCGCGAATTCGAGTCGCTCCGCCACGTCGCAATCGAAGCGTCGCAGTCAAGCCAAGACAAGAAGCAAGGGAAGAGTCAGGGGCAATATGCTGGACCCGGATCGCATATTCAAGTGTACCTTCTGCTGCGACACCTTCAAGCACAAGTACGACTGGAAGCGACACGAGATATCGCTGCATCTAAACCTCGAAAGCTGGATGTGCACCCCGCACGGAGCTTCTGTGGTGCTACCTCTTACGGGTAGAGTACACTGCGCTTACTGTAGTGCACTAGATCCAACACCCCAGCATCTGCAGAAACACAATCATGCGGCATGCACCGATGGCAGTAACTCCCCGCGTATATTTCACCGCAAAGATCACCTCACACAGCACCTTCGTCTAGTCCACGGACTCGAAACACTACCTCTCATCGACGACTGGAAACTCGAGACTCTGCCAGTAAAATCTCGCTGTGGTATATGCAATACCAATTTAAGTAGCTGGGATGAGAGAGCAGACCACCTCGCCGCACACTTCAAAGAGGGCAAAACCATGTCCGATTGGAAAGGCGATCACGATTTCGAACCGGGTGTCGCTGCCCGTGTCATCAACGCGTTTCCGCCCTACCTACTTGCCGAACAAGCGAAGACCGTTGTACCCTTCTCTGCCACGAATCCCGGATCCATCGATCATACAAAGCAAATGATTTCGCAGATCCAACGGGAAGAATATCAACGGGAAGAAGAGCCAGTTCAAGAGTCTCCGAAAGAGGTTACCCAGACACCGGACCATCAAGCTTTTGAAGACTCTTTGGAAGCCCTCCGAAACCTTTCTACGCAGCACGACTATGACTTTGCGAAGGTTTTGACCCGCCATCTTAGTCGATTTGCGAGACAGCAGATGTTGTCGGGTATTATACCGACGGATGAGATGTTTCAACGCGAGTCGCGGAGGTTGTTGTACCAGGATGCGGATGATGCGGTGAGGAAGCGAAACGACCCATTATATGCCAGACAAATGCTAACATGTATGCTAGTGGAATCAAACAGTAGCAGACAACCCGAACTGGTTACAGGACTTTCGCCGTCGTAGTGGGCTCGAAGGAAGTCCTAGCACATGATACCAATGCCACCTTAGCGCGATACCCAACAATCCTTCTACCTGTTCTTCAGACTCCTCCTATGCCGTATCGAGATCTCGAAATATTGCTATCGCCTTTCATCAGATGGTACCACCATGCAGTGTCACTTGGTCTTTGAGGTAGGACAGATCAACACTGCCCACCTCCCCAGCTTCTTCAAAGAAGCGTAAGGCGCGATTACCGGTCCAAGTCGGATTCTCATCGCCTGTACCGTGGTTAGCTCTTTTGCTATAGCTGAGATGCTATCCGAGAGAACGGTCTCACCAATCCAGTGCCCAGCCTTCGGAATCAACTCGGCAACAAAGTCATCGCCGATCTGCGACCATACCTGTTCCAACAGTGACACAGGCCCAAAGCTCGCCTCACCACCCAGCGCCAACAACGGCATTTGCAACCTACGTCCACTGCCAAACACGGAAGTAAAGTACGCCTCGTCATCCCACGCCGCCGCGAAGTATTCCATACCGCTCCTCAGAAAACCCGGCTTCGCAATCTCATTCGTATACCGCTGCAAGTGGTCTTCACTCACGGCCGCCGTACCGGAATAACTCGCGTGAAAGAAATACCAGCTCAACATCTGTTTCTCGCGGTCTCGAATGAAGAACTCAGCTGCATCAGGCACGGCAAAGAAGGCGAGCTGCCAGTTCTGGTACAAGCTGGGACTCTGAATTGTTAATGGATATCCATATCCTGGGAGTGCGTATTCGGCGAGAATGATGGCCTCGACGAGCGTAGGGTGTTCGATAGCGAGGGAAGTCGCTAGCCCTACGCCCTTATCGTGAGCGAAAACGTATGTGGACGAGATGTTGAGGTAGTCTAAGATGGCTTTGAGGTCTGCGCCCGCGGCTGCAGCGGTGTAGTTCTTGGAAGTAGGGATAGACGAGTCTCCGCATCCGCGGATATCTGGGGCGATCACCGTGTCTGCTTTCATATTAGCAGTTAACTCTCTCATCACCGATGATGTGCGAAGACATGCAGTTTTGAGCCAGGATTGGACCGATGGTATGCCATGTTAGTGAGTGTTGAGGAAACCCATGCACGAGGAGGACGGGCGGTCCTTCGCCGTGGTAGCGGAAGTGGATCGACACGTCGTCGAGCTGGATGCGCTCGTGCTCCCAGTCATCGAAGTCCGATAATTGCGCGAACGTAAGCTGTGATATAGCGAATGCGAACGCGCTGATGATGCCAGCGAGCTTCATACTGGAGGGTGGGCAGATTGACTGTAGTTCACCAGAACACCGTCAGTATGTGCAGCTTTATCCATTCCCACATCTTCAAAGCCATCAACATTTTGCACATCATGCATTAGGTCTCCTACGCCTTCTTGGCTCGAAGCGCTGTTGCTTTACTACTCTTTCCTATTGCGCTACTCGATCGTCTTGGCAGGGCACAAGAACGCTGACTGAGCTTACACGATGCATCGGACTTAAGCATCTAGCTTAGTAAACTCGATGCATCGCCAAGTCGGGGCGGGCAAATAGTTGGGAGATATGCACAGTCGGAGTAACAGTTGTTCAGAATGGATGTCCATGGGACCACACGTCTACACGGTACGCTCCAGACGCGCTCTGCCAAGGCCACCAATGTCTTGTTCTATCAAGGAAACCACAGCTTTACACTAATTCATATGCAACTTATGAGACGGTACATGGCTCTTCATTGGATCGTGGAGAGCATGCAGAGGAATGGTCCAAAGAGTCAAGCTCATATTCCGACGCCGTGGTTGAAGGCATGTAGACACAATGTAGACTTCCGTATCGCACACGCTGTCGCATGGCACCTTCCTGCATACCATGTTCAGAATCATCGAACCCACTGGATTGTTACTCCTACCAAAACGCCGCATCCATGCTTATATATCTAGCCAACGCCATTTGTATGCAAACCCTCTCCATCCCAATGCGCGACAGCCATCACGACCTAACCTTCGTATCCGCATCCGCAACTCTCCCAACCAACCCCCTAATCTTCGGCCAAAGCTCCGGAATACGAAAAGGTTTCGAAATCGCATCGTCCATCCCCGACGCCAGCGACTGTTCAATCTGTTCCATACGCGCATTCGCGCTCACAGCCAGGATAGGCAGACGAAGCGATTGCTTATCCGGCCGCTCATGCGACGCCGAAGACGTAGATGAGGTCTTCTTATGACAAGCCCGACCCGACGATGGTACCCCCGGCGCTGGTGGCGCCGCAAGCAAACCCTGGTGTTCGTAGTCGCGGATGAGGCGGGCGCAAGTCAGGCCGTCCATGATGGGCATTTCTATGTCCATGAGGATGATGTCGAGGTCGTGTTTCTTGTCCGGCTTGGAACTGTCTTCCTCGTTGCGCCAATATACGCTGTCTTTGAGCCATTCCAACGCTTCTTGGCCGTTGCCTGCTACGCTGATGTTCCAGCCGAATTTCTGCAGTTGCTTTCTAAGGACCTTTTGGTTGACGAGGTTGTCTTCAACGATGAGTACATTGAGTCTGATGGATTGCATGGCTTCTTCGCCTGTCATGGTACGACGGGGGACGGGGCGAGCTTGCACGGCGCGCGCGGAGACTTGGTCGGCTGGTGGGTGTGCGAGGCGGGTGCTGATGAAGAAGGCAAATGTTGAGCCTTGCTCTTTCTCGGAGTGGACGCCGATGGCACCTCCTTGTAGCTTCGTAAGCGACTTGGAGATGAAGAGGCCGAGCCCTGAACCGCCGTATTTAACGTGCGTGCGTGGTGTGGCTTGCGAGAACCGGGAGAAGAGTTTCTTTTGCTCGTCTGTGGTCATACCACAGCCGGTGTCTTTGACCTTCAGCCAGAGGAATGCTATTTTGCCTTCGCCCCATTCGGCTTTGTCGGTGATGTCTGTCTTGGGCTTCTCATCGTCGGTGAAGGTTATCTCGTTCCAGCACTTAGGTGGGCGGGTCCAGGAGCCACCGATTGTAACGGTGATCGATTTTTGAGGGCGGTCTTTGGTGAATTTAATGGCGTTGGTTCTGGTATTGTTAGCGGAGGGTATGCGACATGGAGATTAGAATCTTACAGTAGATTGATGAGGACTTGCAAGAGGCGTGAGGGGTCAAGCATTGTCCAATCCATGCCATTGAAAGTCTCATCAATGAGGAAAGTAAGCTTGATGCCCGCCTGGTTGCACTCGACGTCAAACATGCGCACCGCGTCCGATACCACCACCGCGGGCTGCACGCGCATTGGCGTGATCAAGATCAAGTTAGAATCAAGTTTCGACAGGGTGAGCACGTCGTCAATGACGCGTTTTTGGTGCATCGAACATGACACTATGATCAGCAGCGATTCAATGCAGCTCTGAACTTCAGCTTCTGCCTTGGATATTTCGGACGGATCTTTCGATGCTATGATTTGGCGTCTGGCTAGTTGTTGAAGCGATGCAATAACGGAGTCGGCGCATTGTATGACAGCTGACAATGGATCTAGATGGTGGCATATCACATTAGCGATGGCTCGTAATCTCGTGCAGAGGCGTTACTCACTCCTGAGTTCGTGCGAAGTCATATCAATGAAGCTGGACTTGTCAACAAGAGTCGATTGCAGAGCGCGCAGTGAAATACTTTTCTTGTTGTCGTTTTGCTTCCAGCGCTTCGTCGATGCGGCGCCGCTGAACGCTTTCAGCCCACTTGAACTGCGATATGTCGAATAGCGTCCCCATGATGCCTAAAAGGATCAGCACGTTGAATGTGTAAGGTGCGGAGTACCATCCTACTTATCACATTGCCATTCTCGTCCAGCTCTGGGCAGCTTGAACTTTGCACCCATATATTCGAGCGAATACCATCTTGATTGATCCAAGTCTTCTTCAAACGAAATTGTATTCCTTTGGCTTTACCGCTCGTGAGCATGTTCTCCCAATCTTTCTTGACTTTTTCGACATCCTCCTTAGCGATGAGGTCAAACCAGTCGTATTGGCTGACTGGACCATGTGGATGGCCAGTGAGCTCGAAGAAATGGTCATTAACGAAGTTCATGCCTGTATCATTGTTAGCAAATACTTTGCGGTGCGGCGATCATACTTACCACTCTCAGGTATGTATACATATATAGCGGTAGGGGATACTTGAGCAAAGCGCGCAAATTTCATCTCTGCCAGCCGCGCCTGTTCGAGTGCTTCGCTAGAATTGAACTTAGTATGTTTGCGTCATGCATGCTGCAGACCAATCTTACACCTGTGCTTGTGCTGCCTCTTGAGACTTCTTTTGTGCGTTGATGTCTACAGTATTACCGGCAACACCGATCAGTTTCTTGTCATCATCGAAGACCGGGACACAAGCTGAAAGTACCCATTGCGCGGCGCCTTCCGTTCCTGTGCGTGCCTTCCATCGCATCTCAAACGTAACGGATTTTCCCTGCGAAAGCTTATTCCACATGGACATTACCAGTGCTTGATCATCAGGGTAGACCAGATCCATGAAAGAGAACTCGTCAGGATTGACGTTTCTGGGTTGAGAGCTGGAAATCATCAACGAGTGGAAACATCGCGTTGTGGTTAACGTTACCTTAATTTATACCATGCCTCATTAGCATGCAAAAGCTTTCCCTCTGCGTTGTACTCAAACACCCCAACATCGCTCATCTCCATCATGGTCTGGATACTTTCCCACCTGGCGTGAAGGTTCGTGTATGGAATGTTCTTGAGCGATATTGATCTATCGCGCTTAAGGTCATTGATGAGCTGTGCTTTTGATCGTGTGAAGACTGGCGTTGGACGGATAGTGAGATGATCGTCATCGTCTGCTTCTTCCTCCAACGAAGGCGCTTCTTGCTGCTGCGCGTCGGACCCTGTTGCTCTCACTATCTTGAAGCCGCCATTTCTCCCTGCCAATTCCGCAGTCCAAACATGACCGCCAAATTCACATTGAGGCTTGTATTCACCAAGAGCCTGTGCCCATGAGCGGAACAGGAGTGATGCTCTATCCTCGGCTAGGATAGAGTTGCGGAGAGGGAGTCTGCGAAACGCTTCATTGCAGAAGACAAATTCGAAGCCCAGAGCTATCTCACCCGCTCTGATGACGAAAAGTGGTGCGGCATCAAACTCCAGAACCTCTAGGTCCAGCAGGCGCGTGTGGGAGCGCTCGGCCGACGGCATTCCGGATGGGTCGTAGTAACCCTCGACGGGACATAGACGAAGGATAGGCGATTAAAGTTTGGCGTAAAAGACAATGATCGGTAAATGCTTGGTCTCAGCGCATAATACAAGATGCGGGTGTAGCGATGCGACGAAAAGGGCGGTGTCCAGCAAGTGTGTCGCGATGAAGCCGCCCGGGCAAGACAGACTCGCCACTGGGGAAGTCAAGACCACGCTGTATTCTCAAGTGGCTTTGCAATTGATATCCAGACTATAAATGTGGCGTGTATAACTCGGATGAGAATTGAGTGAGTTGGTGCGTTGTTCGTGGTAGTGTACCGGCTTACCCCAGGTGTGTGAGCCCGGAAAGAGCACCGGCGAAGTACCCAATGTGTGGCATTGCAGCTACTGTATGTCCCTGAAGTGGGGTCAAAATCGGACCGTTCTAGTTCTCGATGCCCGCAGTTTCTCACTAAACGTAGATGCACCGGATATCGGATCAGCGTATAGGAGAAGGAAACGTTCTCAGTGATTGGTCAGGGTGGCGAGTGTAAAGCTTTGATCTGGCCGCTAGTTCAATCTCGAACGCGGGAGGAATTGAAATAGCGAAAACGAATCCTTCAGGGTCTGAAAGATCTTCGATTTCGGCGCAGTACTCCGCCACCGACTGCTACTGGAGGCAATGGTATCTACTGACAGCCCACGCGAGTGCCCAACCCAGGTGGCCTTGCAGCATTTCCGGCGTGGCATACCGGGATCTCCGTTCCAAGGTCGAAAACAGCATCGATAATCCCAGACATGTACGGATAACAGTCCAAAAGCACCTTGATGGATGTCTTGAACGAGTGAAGTAGGTGAGATTGATTCTCGTCAGCTTTTGAAGAATGGGGCCGTGCCGTGCCTGGTAGACGCCGCTGTGGCAGCAGCGCAGCTTCATCGCAATGATGCTCAAACAAAAGATGCTGCCAGTCGTATGCATCGTCACTGAGAGTCTCGGATCAGTGTGTTGTCGGTCGTTGTCTCTCTTCGCGAGCTGTAACACGTCTGATCACGTGCTAGCGCGCTTTTGCTCCCTTGGCGTGTAACCCTGGATCTGGGTGAGGTCGCGACTTCCGCGCATTGGTGACACCGCAACCTTCACCAACAATCGACGATCGCGGTTATATTTCCAAATATTCGGACTGTCGCATTTAGACGGCCGTCACTTGACACGCTGATATGAGTGACGATGAATTTGGCTGGTCTTCGGGAGACGAAGAGCAGTTCGCTGCGAGCACAAACATTGCGCTTGATGGAAAGCGTAAGATCGCCAACGACAGCGCAGACGTTGAGCCTTCATCCAAGCGGAGTCGACCCGAAGCGAGCGTGTCCGACGAGCTCTCAGCCAGCCGAGTGCTCGCGAACAACATTCTCAAAGGTCGGTTTGGGCTCGATGGCTTCCGGCTCGAACAAGAAAGAGCTATTACCCGCCTGCTTGACGGAGGCAGCGCAGTCGTCGTATTCCCCACTGGGGGTGGAAAAAGCCTGTGCTATCAGGCGAGTTCTATCATTACGAAACGAAATACTCGTCTAACTTTCCAAGGTGCCTGCTGTAGCGTTCAGATATCAAGACGAAGAGCTTGGTCGCCGGACTCGTGAACAAAGTGGGGTAACCCTAGTCATCGCGCCACTCATTGCTTTGATGAAGGATCAAGTCGACGCCCTCTTGCGCCGCGGTATCAAAGCTGCCGTACTGAACTCATCCATTTCTCGCGACCAATTCCTGGCTACGCAAGACGACCTCAAGAAAGGGAATTTAGATCTGATCTACTGCGCACCCGAACGTCTCAACAGCGAAGGTTTCATTGCGTCGCTCAAAGACATTCCCGGAGGTATTCGTCTACTAGCCGTGGATGAAGCGCATTGTATCTCAGAATGGGGCCACTCGTTCCGTCCCGATTACCTCAAGATTGCTCGCTTCGCAAAAGAAGCACAAGTTGAGAGAGTCGTGTGTTTGACAGCTACAGCCACTCCGCAGGTTGCCGAAGACATCCGGGATGCTTTCTCCATATCGAAAGAGGGCCTATTCAGGACGACCATGTACCGTCCCAATCTACGTCTTCTTGCCGAGGCGAACGGAAAAGACGCTGACTACGTGTCGAAACTCGCTGCTCACGTGAAAAAGTACCCAGGTCCTACCATCGTATATGTGACAATCCAAAAAGGCACAGAGATGCTGGCCGCAGAACTGAAGAAGCGTGGCTTCAACGCCAAATTCTATCACGCCGGAATGCCTGCACCATTGCGCACGAAAACGCAAGACGAGTTTCTGGCTAGCACCGACATGATTGTCATCGCAACAATCGCATTCGGTATGGGTATCGACAAACCAGACATTCGTAGCATCGTTCATTTCGACATACCTGACAGCATCGAGTCTTACAGTCAACAAATCGGCAGAGCTGGACGAGACGGAAAGCCGAGTACGTGCATGTTCTACCTCTCAACAAAAGACTTCTATCTCCGCAACATCTTCACCTACGGCGATCGGCCTTCGCTCCGCTCTTTGAAGCTCTTGATGCAGGATATATGTTCTCCTGCTCGCTCGAAGCTCAAAGCAGGTGATACTTTCCAGCTCTCATTGTATACGCAGGGTCAGCAGACCGATATCAAAGCCATCGTTCTTGGTATCCTGTACGCACAAATGGAGCTGAACTTTGGGCTCTTCCGTTCTGCTGGAGCCCTATACGCGAAATACTCGTACATCACAAAGAACCCGAATCTTGTAAAGAACGATGGCTCATCAGCAGCATCCGCTATCGTCAGAGCATCCGTCCAGAGTAGCAAATGGACGCACGTCGCCTTGGACGACCTAGCGAACTCATCCAGTATACCTCGAGCGGATCTAGTGCGCAAAATGGACGAATGGAACGAGCGTGGCGCGATTGAGCTGAAGAAAGAAGGGGTGCAAAACATCTACCGTCTCGAACGTCCTTTACCATCTACACCCGAAGAGATTGACAAGATCGTCGCGCAGCTGGACGAAACCATGGAGAAGACCGAGAAACAGAATCTCGCACGCACGAAAGCCCTGATCAACCTCATCACCGACAAACGCTGCCTGTCTAGGTCACTCGCAGACTACTTCGGAGAGAGCACTGACATAGCAGAGGAATGCGGGCATTGCACGTGGTGCGAGACTCATACGCAAGCTGTACTGCCTGATGAGCCGCCTCAACCTCCTGACCCAGCTAAGATCCAACAAGTACTGAAGGCAGTCAGCGTACGCGATGACCCTAGGTTTCTCGCTAAGTTCGCCTTTGGGATCAAGAGCCCGCGCATGACTGCTCTGAAGGTGGACAAGAATCCTGCGTTTGAGTCGATGAACGTGTGTGATTTCCCTGAGTTGTTGAGGGTGTTCACGGAGGCTTGTGAGAAGGGAGGGAAGAGAGGAAAGGCTTGAGCATCAGCGCGATGAATCTCTTGAAGGAACGATCTTGGTCCATTGTAAAGATACCCGTCTATATGAATCGAATCACGTTTGGTCTCGATTTTAGCCTCTCAAAGAGAAAAGTTCCATATATACATTCATACAGAGTGGATAACGTGAGTCTGAATATCTACGCGTGTCGTGTGTCCACCTCCTAAGCTCTCTACAACTCCTTCTTCAACTTGTTCGCCTCTGTCTCCTCCTTCCTCAGCTCCTTAACGCCCGTTGCCGGCCTCCCCTCCACCGCCTTCTCACCACCAAACGTCTTGAACGCATTATAAAACAGCCACTCCGTCGCATGCTCAACCGGCTCGTCAAAGATGTAAGGCAGGAAAGGTACACCCGCGAGACCAAGCTATAGTACGTTAGCATCTTACTCCCCATCCAACTTGCTTCGACAGAACCACTTACCCCAATAGGCCCCCACGTCCTCAACGTCTTATTCTTCGCATCCTTCAGCGCACGCCCCGAGTACCTGACTATACTGTGAATAGTAAAAGCCGGCAGACCCATACTCGCAACAGCCTGGAACACAGCTCTCTGTGCCATGACAGCCCTGTAATCCTCAATCGCCGGTATCCTCCCCCCAACAACCTGCCCGCCCGTCAACGTACTCCCCGCATCCCCATATTTAACCCCCTCGGTACTCGTCGCCTGCTTCGCAGCCTCCTGCACCTTATCAAATATACCCGCCGCATTGCTCTTCCCGCCCGTTGCCGCCATATCCCTATCCTTACTCGTCGCGTTCTCCAGGCTCTTCTCGGCGGCGTCGTCTATGTATTTCTCTGGGTGCAGTATGCGCTGGTTGCGAACGTACGCTTTGTAGCCTTCGTGCGAGACGTCACCCATAAGGTAGAGCCAGGAGATACCATAGGCGCCTTTTACGAGGTAAGGGTGTGCGATGGGGCGGAAGGATTCGCCTATGTCAGAGGTGTA
Organism: Alternaria conjuncta; assembly: GCF_024043145.1. Classification (NCBI taxonomy): domain Eukaryota; kingdom Fungi; phylum Ascomycota; class Dothideomycetes; order Pleosporales; family Pleosporaceae; genus Alternaria; species Alternaria conjuncta. The sequence continues at coordinate 627,573 of NW_026250102.1, read as the reverse complement.
GGCTACGTAGCGGTGGGCGGAGAGCATGATGGTGCGGATGCGCGAGGCGTAGGCGGCGTAGCGGAGGGAGGTGTCTGTTGTGTCTTCGCCTCTGTGACTATGTTAGCTATTCATATCGTGGAGAGGAGGAGGGAGTAGGCGCATTGCTGGCAATTGTGAGGACGGGATTGAGGATGTATACATACTCGCCATCGTATAGCGCCTCCCACAACTTCTCCTCATCATTGAGCGTATCCTGAAGCTCCTTCGGTAACTGTTTCCTCGGCGGTGGAATCGAGAAGTCTGGTCGCGCGCCTTGTCGCTCTATAGGCACACCATCGATCTCTTCGATCTTCTTGTTGCTGTCTTTCGCCATGGTCGCGGTGTTGCTTAATTCCTTCTCTTAATAACCAGCTGCGTGCGCGTCGTACTACTAAAGAGAAAAAGGCGAACGGGAAGAGAACAAGAACAGGTAATCTCGCAAGCGCTGGTAGCTTAAGCTTACCACCCCATGCTTCTTCGGTACCACTACTGCCTACTTCCCCAACGAGACTCACACCACCTCGGTAGCCGCATACAGACGTCACACCCATTAAATCGCTTCGTAACCCACCAGTCACGCACCAGCCACTCAACTGATCCCTGCTCTTTCCCTCTCGTTTGCGCCACGCACAAGCCACACCTCCGCCAAGCCCCATCTTCTCTTCCGAAGAGAGCTCCGCGCAAGCACCCGGCAACGCTTGCACCCACCCCACGACTCTCTTACCTCCACCCTCCATCCATTGACGACGCATCACCCCGCTTACGGCACGGAAAACCCTCGAATACCGCAAAAATGGTTGCTATGTACACTATTATGGGCCGTCAGGTCGGATCGCACGTCGTATGTTTTTCCCTACACACCTTGGAGAAAACTTTGGGGAGGATGCGGGAGCTGCGATTGAGGGCTGCGAAGCGCATGTCTTGCACGCATATTTCCCGCGATTTTGGGGCTTGGGAGAGTCAATTGGGATCAATACGGACGTTTGAAGGATTCAGGCTGACAAGTTGTGTTTCTAGCTCGCGATGGCCACCCTCGGTATAACCTTTACCGGTGCTGCGCTCTCCATGGGCGGCAAGAAGGCTGAGGACCCTACCACTCCCCCGATCAACGCGAAGAGCCCTGATGAGGAGAACTTTGTCAAGTGCGTACACACCTACCTAAACACCTGCATACCTGCATACCTATAGACCTTCATACGCTCTTAGCGACACAGGCCACCCTATCGTGATAGAGATGGTGTAGCAGGAATATTACAATGGGAACAACGACCGAGGCTAACAAATCATCACAGGGAGTACGTCAAGAAGGCCGCCGACAAGGTCCAAGGAAAGCAATAAACACGATGCAACCCAACATACCGTTCGGATCGAAGGAACTGAGTGTGGATGATGAACGAGAATCCACGTCGCGGAATCCGACGTTTACTCGGATAAACGCGCGTGTGCCTCGACGATACGGGACAGTGTAGATACATGCGCCGATTGTACCAACAAACAAGCAAGCAAGCATTGGAACGACTCTATCCACCTTCTTCCTCACATTCATAAAGAAAAGCTGCTGCCAGTGCGAACGGGTGATGGCTAATAAACGTGAACTTGACTGGGTATCTGCGATCCTAACAAACAAGCAGAAGATACGAATCAACCTGGTATAAAGCCCTCGTAACCATCACGGAACATAACAGCGGAAATGCGGATGCCACCTCCATGAACATCAATTCCATCCACCCAACACTCCCCTCTCTTCATCTTCCCTATCCCTCTCTCCTCCCCCTCTGCCCCTTCAACTTCCCACCTTACTCCCCATCCTCCTCAAGCACAATCTTCTTACACATACTATCCACAACCTTACAATAAAACTTCGCTGCCTGCGCCCTCGGGAAACAAATCTCCTCGGTGAGATAATCCGGCAACAAATCCAACAACTCCCTGTCTCTTTGTTCGTTCAGAAGAGGCTGGTAGATGAACTCTGTTTCTTCGTAGGAGGAGCCCGAGGTAGCGACTGTGAGGTGGAAATGTAGAGCTGTGGGAACGTTAGTACAACAAGGGGGCAATGGTAGGGGCAATGGTAATGGGAAGGGGATGGTAGGGGGTTGTGGATGGTGGAAAAGACTCACTCCCATTCCTCCCCGTCTGCAAGCAATCAAACACGTCCTCTTCATCCTCACTCCTCTTCACGCCCAGAACAACCAAATTCGTCAAATCGCTATATAAATCCACTTTTTGCTTCGCTAATGTCGCTTCCTTTGCTGCTTCCGCTGTACCCGGCAACATCACTCCTGTTGTCCTTTGCTTCACCGCGCTGCCAGGTACATTCTTGTTGCCCTCGGGTTGTTGCGAGGAGGAACGGGCAGCGGCGAGTTTGCTAGACAAAGTCTTGCTCTCGTTCTGCGCGGTCGCGAGGGCATCGGCGAGTTTCTTGTTCTCGGCCGTGAGACGACTAGTTTCCTTTGTGGAAGCTGCGAGGTCTTTCTTCAGGGTTGTGAGGGTCGAGGTACGGGATTGGAGGTCGGTGAGTTGCGTTTTTAGGGATTTGATTACGGCGTCTTGGTCTGTTTGTCGTGTTAGCAACAAGCTTCCTCGTAACATGTAGATGTAGAAAGTCGTACCTTTTGCGATTTGCTCTGTCCGCTTCTTAAGCTGCTCAAAGTTCGATTCCTTGCCTGTTGACGCAGATTCCTTGAGTGCTTCGTACTTGGCGGTCATAGCATCTAGCTTCCGGGTGAGATCGCCGACTTTCCGTCGCATGACTGGGTCGCGTTCAGAGTCTGACACGCTTCCTGTTCTTTTCCGTGAGGCTGATGTTCGGCGCGCTCTGCTGTTCGGTTGGGCTTGCGCTCGCCGTGCGGAGGGTTGTGATTGTGGTGGAGGCATGCTTTCGGGTATCTCCTCTCCCATCTCAATCGAGTCTTCGATGTCCATTGTGTCTGCATCTGGCTCTTGTTGTGTCTCAGGGATTGTCATCGGCTCAGGCTCGGTTTCTGGCTCGGCCGCGCGTTTCGTTCCTCTTGACTTTGTCGCAGGCTTCGCTTTCGTCTCCTTCTTCTCGGCGGGTTCTTTCGCAGCTGCCTTCCGCCCTCTCTTTGCTGGCGCGGGCGCTGGCTCTTCGACCTCCTCTTCTTGCGCCTTCTTCGCTGGTCTGCCTCTCTTAGCGGGTTTGGCCTGCGCAACCGGCTCTGGCTCTTCAAAGTCTTCTACCTCCTCCGTGTCGCTCGCATTGGGCTCCTCGACTTCCGCCTGTGCCTTGCGACCGCCCTTCGCCGCTACCTTCTTTGCGCCAGCCGCCGCGCTCTTCTTCATAGCTACCGCAGTTGTACCGCTCGTCCGACGCGTCGCCGGCTTGCCCTTAGCAGTCGCCTTCGTCGCCGCAGTTGTCTTCTTCGTTTGCGCAGCAGTTCCACGCGTTTTTCGCGCGGGTTTGTCGCTGGTGGATTCGGGCGTGGGAAGCGCATTGAGCTCGTCGACCGTCATTTCGTCTTCCGAGGCCGAGTCGACTGTGAAGGAGATGTTCGCGGTTTTACTTCTGGGCGCCATTTCGGTCTCGTCGGTACGCTGGGTAGGCAAGTGGGGAGTGTTGCGCCGGTTGCGTGCGCGGCGGGATGGAAGCGGGAGTGGGATGTAAACACACGACCCTAGCGTGCCTTCCTGAACTGGCGCGTCACCCCCAGAACAGGCGGCAACATCTTCACGAAGGTAACATTATTCCTGATCACAGCCGTTATGAGAGAATCGTTATTATTCACAAGAAGCTATTTACTACACTGGAGTGAGCTCAACAGCCCAGCTCAGGTATCATCCCAAGGTATGTATCCGGAACGCCAAAGATCAATCCATCGTGAAGTCGTAGTACAAACCACATTACCGCCCCTTCCTTACCCTGGGTATACCTATCTTCCAACACTGCTTCCACCCCAGCTACTGGGAGTCATGCTACTAAGCTTGCTCGAAATCGTGCTGCCTGAGAACCAACTTGACGATACGCCGCCGCCGCCAAATCCGAACTTCCACCACTTGTTCCTTCCGTACTTGCGGCCACCTCCAAGACCAGTTCTGTTGCTCTTCTTGTCGTCGATCTTGTCCTCCCACTTGAGCTTCGTCTCCATGATGGCTTGAATAGAGTTGATGATGAGGAAAGTGGTGGAGCCGATGGCGCGGAAGAAGGCGAGACCTGCGACAGCCCAGAGAATGAAGGTAAGGTAGAAGTTGTTCGTCACCTTGCGGTCCGAGTAGGCTTCGCTGACAGTCATGGCGAGGACAGCGTTGGAGATGAGCCAGATGACTACCATGTAGGTACGCACGGCACGATAGTAGTCTTCCTGTTGCTGCGACTCGGAGATCGGGGGCTCGACAACTTCGACACGATCACGGAGGTTGCGAAGCGCCTCGTCATATCCACTGTCGATGTCCAGTTGCTCTGAGGGCATTTCGAGTTCGACAATATCCTTCTTCTTTCCTTTGGCGTCACCCAGATCGGTCTTCGCGACGTTGTCTCCCTTGGTTCCCCAAGTGATATCGTGAGTATTACAGAAGGCGTAAACCTGAAGTGTGGCGATGTATGATGGTAGGAGAGCGAAGTACTGCGCACTCGACGTGAACATATGCCATGGATCCAGGTACATGAAGGACATGAGGAAGTAGAGACCAATAGTCGTAGCAGTCGAGATGATGAGGTTGGTGAAAACGTTGGCACCGATGGTCTTTTCCGCCTTCGGATCCTTCAGTTGGACGATGACAATATAGAAGGACGCAAAGGTAGTGTAAGCCATGATGACACCGTACATGACCATACTCCAGAAGAACATCTTCTTGGCACCTTGAGGTCGGTTACCCATGGACAGGATGAATTGCATGCAGATGAGTAGCGTGCATGTGTAGCGGAGGATGTAGAAGATGTATTTTCCGATGTTGTGGCCGAAGGGATCCAATTCCGGGTCTGACAGTGAGCCGGCGACGAAGTAGAAGGTCAGGTAGAAGTTGGCGAGGGAGAAAAACGTGAACAATAGCTGCACGAACTGATAGACGAATTCGATGTGGAGCAGGATCTTGCGACCGATGGTGTGGTCAGTGGCCCAGACTTGCTTGAAATGAAGCAGTGAGTAGACAGCCGCAAAGAAAGCTCCGTTCAGCCAACGACGACGTTGAGAGATGAACTCGGGTACAGTATCTGGGGTATGTTAGTGTGTCATTAAAAAATTGCGTTCGTGAACTCTTACCTGGCACATCGGTCTCACCAGTCGCCGCTTTCACGTATTTCAGAACCCATTGTTCGCTACGCTTCGCTACAAGCTCCCAACACAGAATACGATCTTCAGCCAAGTACATGTTTGCGGTAAACACATCTGCATCTTGACCATGGAGCGTTTCTCCCTTGAAGTACTGGCTGAGAGGACCGTGGCCTGTGTGATCGTTCTGCAACGCGTGATATCTGTACGCGGACAGCGCACCAGGCAAGACCGTAATGTAGCCGAAAACAGACTCCAGTGGTTTGTCAAGAATGTTGGACATCTTGTATTCGAAGTTCTGCGATGCGACAAGCGGATTGAGCAGACCAAGCCACGCCTTTCCTTTACCGGCCTTGATTTCTCCAGCAGCTCCAGCGACCGAGGAGTCAGTGTCGAAGGCCTTCCACAGATGGTATAGAGCCTTGGGTCCAGGCTTGGTACCCACGTCGAGCAGAATGCAGACGTTTGGGTTGAGTGCGCGGCCGAAGGCGTTGAAGAACCAACGATGAGAGTTCAGCTTCTTGGAGTTCTTCTCCTTCAAGCAGAAGATCATCTGGCAGGGGACAATACCCTTCTCAGCGCCCTTGAACTTGAGGTCAGAATCCAACGAGACTTGGGTGGTGTATTCGTAGACGTGAGCCGTGACCTCCTTCTGGTTGACGTGGTTCTTTGCGATACCTTCTTGGAAGCATCCCATGGCAGCGATCGCGTCGAGTGTTCTCGGGTGGACCTTTCCGCGACCATCCGCAATGATGCATACGACGATCTTCTGCCATCCGTCCTTTCCCCAGGTTCTTGACTTCATGCGCGAGCAGAAGTGGCTGATGTTCTGCATGACACCATGCATGGTTCGGGTAAAGTCGATCTCGTTCTCGTTGTACATGGTGATGGCGATGAAGAGTTCGGTCTCTCGCGGATTGCCGATGTTCTGACGCAGTTTGTATCCACGATCACAGTAGTCGTCTGGGTCGCATGTGACGGCCGTGTATCGCATGTGCGTAAACTCGATGTCGTCTCGTCGGGGAAGAAAACTGTGGAGGATGGTGGGGATTTTACACTCGAGAATGAGTTCACCGTTGATAAGGCGAACCTCCTTCTTCGTCATTACAGCGTCGCGCGCTCCACGTCGTTCTTGTGCGCCATCGGGAGCCGGCCCGTAGTGCTCTGCCTTCTCATCTATCTCGGTGTAGATGTCTGTGTATGTGTCGTCGGTCATGTACGAGTCGCGCGATCGCAGGTCTGGGCGGTCGTCGCCAATGTCGGTGAAGGGGTCGTCATCGTCGTGAATGGGTATCGAAGTCATATCAGTCATGTCCATGGTGCCCTCGGATCCGCGGGAGTTCGGTCTACGGCCGGTAAACAAAGGCTGGGGTGGTAGTGGTCGCTGAGGACTGCCTGGCCGTGGGCTGCCATGAAGGTCGACTGGCTCGTATGAGTTGACTGACGCTGGCGGCCGCGAGTAGTCGGCTGATGTGCGCGTGGGTGAATAAGGTCGGTCGGGCGACAGCGGCCGTCGGTAGGGTACGTATGGGTCTTCGCCTGGCGGCGGCATGTTTGGCGCGGTGTCCATCACAGACGGCGTCCGTGATAAGCCGGATACTGAGGAATTTGTGGGGTGGTATGATCGCGATACTGGCGACGGAGGTCTGCGGGAAGAAAGTAATGGTAAGTCTGGGTCTTGTAACCGAACGGTCTTGTAGGGCGTCGTGTCGAACTGCGACTTGATCGTCTTCCTTCGCGGCATCTGCGTAGGCATTGCTGCCGCGCTCGACGTCGAACTCAGCGCATCGCCCGCCTCGCGCAGGAAGTCGTGAATGTCCGCCTCGGCAGCCTTCTGCTTGCCGACCTCAGACATGGTCATGCGCTCGCCCAATTCAGCCGTGTTGCTGTTGGCATTCGACATGTTTGAAGTGTCCTCGAAAGACGATCTTCTGGTGGGGAATGAGATTGGGTCCGTATGCGGGACGCAAGTGGATGGGGGGGAAATAGTGAGACAAATACTCACGGCATGTAGCTCTGTTCGTAACTTTGGTCCTCGTCCACGTTTGTCAATAAACGCATGGTTGATCCTCCCTGTAGTTGCTGAGGGGATCCGTCATCATAGTCATATGCAGGTGGCCGTCCATAGTGTGAACCACTGTGTGGTGTGGACCCGTCCATTATGTGTATGCGTCGCGAAAATTCAGATTGGGTATAGAAAAGTGTCGTCGCTATTCGTGACACTCGAGAAGTGATTGCAATGGGCAACAATGCGATATGGATGTGTTCAAAAAGGGTGTAATAGTTACTTTCCCCAGCAGTGATGCGGCGGAGGCGCATGCAGTGGTGTTGTTTCTTCGGGCGTTGTTATGGTAACCCCGCACCCCTGTCCTTGTTTGCTCAGGCGTGCCAGGAACACAACCCCAGATGCAGCCGCCATGTGGCTTAGACCGTGACACCTCAACAATTCATGCGCTTCCGTCCTGAGCCGCCCGCGACTGTTTTGCCTGTCGTGTTCTATAGGCCCGGGATTTAGCTTGCACTATTGGCATTCGTCATCAGAAGGTTGTCGAGGTGAACGTGAGCTAAGCCTTACTGCCTCTGTATTAGGCCCGAATCATGTCAGATACCCACAGCCGAACCGGGTGTTCGCAGGTAATGTAGGTGTGTATGCTTCTATCCACCATGGAAGATCCCCACGAGGCAGGTCTGGACTGAAATTGGTCTTTGCAAGAAGTGGGTCAGAGATCGAGCAGAGCGGACCGAGCGCCGCGGCCTAGTTAGCAGGCAGGAACGACTTCACCGGCGAACATCATCAAAGCTAACGCGATCATGCTGTATACCAAAGTACCGTCTCAATGAAGAGCTTTGACTAAGACCAGGCCTTATCCTGTGTCAAAAGCGCAGTTTATCTTCATCGCGAGAAGGACTTCAGCGCTCAGGTATTGCTCTCCCTCTGCACCATGAGTCAGATGTAAAACCGGGCTTCGACTGCGAACTCGTATCTTGTCCCCAGCTCGTCAAAGAACTCCTCTCATCTCGTCGTCGTTTAGAAGGCGGCAGCTGTGAGTGGCTCATCACCGCAATGCAGTACCATGATGGGAGCGCGCACACCGTGCGTCAGTACCCAGGTAGTAGTGCATATCGCTCATTGCTACCGGTCCTGATCTCAATTTCTACCTGAACATATCAACTCTTATATGTGCGAACTCTTACTAAAGTACGGAAACCTCGAAACCAACATCTCCATCAACATGGCATCAACAGCCCTTACTTCCCAGATACTACTGCAAGGACGAAGAAGACTTTGTGGGGGCGGTTTATCGCGATGACGTGTATGTTGAGGTAGGGGAAATTGGGCACTGGATTCAAGATGCAGTAAGTAGGGTTATGGCGAGGCGGTTGATGAATTAGGTGAAGTGGAAACTCTGTGTTCGGATGGAAGCTGAGAGGAGCTATGGATGGGTACCGAGGAGTATTCTGACAGTCGGTAATACATGCATAAGGGAGTACCGTGCGGTGTTTGGTGCGCCATACGCTTTGACTCTTACCAGCCGACCTTCATCTTCATGTCGGCTCCGGGTTCTGATGGCTCCGGTAGCGATGTTTAGGCTGGCGGTGTTCCCGGGAAGGACGATCTTTCGCAAGCTACGCGAGTTAAATCTTCGCGGATGACGTTCATGTCTGTGTCACCCGGACGGATTGCGGACCTCCTGGCACTAAAAGGCGATCTGAGCATCGTGGGCCGATGCTTTATGCAACATGCGCTCTGATGCTTTTTAGTCGAGGTCCATGCTTACTTCCCTAAAGTCGGGTTTCAAGAGCTAACGCTTCGCATATTGTCCGCACCAGCTCTACCTGGTTGTCGCATGTTCTCGTATCGCTGATATGAATATACTTAGCGAAAGTTGCAGTGTGGGAAAGCATATATGCAAAACCCGTTGAAGCAGATCAATCACTAACCTGCTCTCCCCGAAGTTATAAGAGTTATGTGTTGCTTCAAGTTAATGTAGACTTTACTCTACTGTTCGATGTCCAGGTACTCCTGCCTAAAGACGGTGATCGTCTCTATCTTCGAGCTCAGCTTGTCTTCGTAGGTTTCCAGGCCTCAACCGTCAATCTTCCCTAAAAGACTGCCTAACATAGCACGAAAGCCATCTTCGGCCGAGATATACACCCGGTGGCCCTCGTCAGCCGCCGTGCCATCATCTCGGCTCTCGTGATCGTGAAGACAGGTCGCGCTCAGCCTGCCAGATTACCAGTCTGGTAGACGTAGCGGAACATAGATTCTGTATCGCACTTTGCTGCATGCACACCACGAAACCTCAGCAGGTACATAGCTTTGAGCACAATGCATACTTTGACCTGACAATATTTCCCAGGGGACTTGTGATGTTCAACACGAATTCTGTCACTGTCTAGTGTCAGTAAGAAGTAATTGTCATTGTGATAAGATATGAGTCACAACTAGAGACAAATCGAAAGGAACAAATCGAACGATCTTGCAGGCTCATGGAGCGTAGGTACCAATGTAGCTGCGTTCCCGTCACTTGCCGTCGATATACATCCAGCAATGACATATTGGCGATGGGTGTATAGAAGCTAGTGTGAAGGTAACTCGGCGATCCGCGCAAGCTGCTCGGAGAACGGCAGCTGGTCGACATCGCTTAGCCCGGAAGCACACCCTCAGATGCGGACGGCACCTTTGCATTTACCTGGCGGGCCGATGGTTGCGCACCTCCTTCAGTGGACCGAGGATAAATGTTTTAGACCTGGTCGGCCATGATTGGCTCTGACGTTTTGGTGGCGAACATAAACGGAAGGTCCAAAGTTCCCGTTTACACCGATGTTGGCATGTGTGCTGATGTGTACTCGCTGCGGCTATTTCTCCCGGACCACTCACGTGCCTGTCTTTGTATTTGGCTATTGGAGAGGCTGTTCGCATACTGTTCATGCTGTGTCACGCTGACATTTTTTCCGTTGTCGACATTGGATAGTGGTCGTGATGCCGTGTACCCAACGGCTGGGCGATTACACCTGGTGGTGCTCCAACCACTGGCTTGTGAGATGATTTGGTCGACATGCGAGTCAAACGCATCAACGTTGTGTAGGGGCTAGAAGAGTGGGCTGGAATGCAGGGCTCTTACAGCCGGCGATTGTATGATTGCATCCCATCGTGATGAGCAGGGTACGGGCAAGACACCACCTAAAAGCACTGTCAGACTGGTCTTGTCATGTAGCTGAGATTTGTCATAGGTGGTGGTGTCCGAGCGAGCTTCAATCAGTATCGACTTCGCACTGTCAAGCGCATCTGCTGTTTCATACGTAACATCGTACGGATTGTGGCGAGCTTCTGATCGGGAAAGTTCAGCCGTGTATACGACAGCACCACTGAGGTCGATGAGCACATATTCATTAGCTGCAGGTTAGTTGGATGCCTTGCGAAATCTTGTGTCGCATTCGCATACATTGTGTGTGGCCCGACATAGTGGTTGCATGGCTGAGGCTCGGTAAACACGACCACTCGCTACATGGAGACCAACATACCCCCATGGCCCAACAATTCCAAGTCTGACGTCCCATGCGAGGAACGCGAAGTGGAGTAGCGATCAGACTAAGAATGTAAGGCCAGAGGATGAAGGAAATGGACGAATGAGACGCGTTACCGGTGAGAGACAAGTGGTGTGGGTGCAAGGGTAGATGCAGGCCAACTGTTTTCCGAGAGACGTTGCTCGGCCCGCGGGGCTGTCACTGACTTCGAGGCTGAAAGCTTGAACGGTGAGCTAATGGGGCTCGGTTCTGGGTAGCGGGCCACTCACGTGAACTGAACCGCATGCATACATGACGCAGAAGTATACCGAGTATCCTGTAGTATTTGAACATCCGTATGCGCAGCCAGGAAGCACAGTGAGGTGGCCATGCTATGTAAGAATAGATAATCAGACGCAGGGTATCACGCGGAAAATTGTTATCAAGTGGCGTGGAAACCGGGACTTCGCATGCCGGTCGGAGTATTCGATAGCGGATATGCAGCAGCTAGTGGTACATAGTGCTGCAAGGAGGTTTCCATGTGCAGAATGCACACAGCTTTTGAAGCAGCGGTGTGCATATTGATGAAATGTCGAATCAGATCAAGTCGCGTGTCGACGGAAGACCGAAAAAGAAATTCTAGACGAACGATGTATGTAAGAGCAGCGCAGGAGATGTAAGCAATGCAGGCGATAGTGCCACGCAAAGGCGACTAGGACTGAGCGAAGAGGCATTGCTGTATGATTGTAGATGGTGTTGATTCGCTGCTTCCACAACAAGAGACGTTGGTCGCTCATGTCGGGATGGTATCTAAGCGCGCGGTGGAGTGACATGTAGGATGTGACGACAGCCTCCACCATGCATGGTTGCGGCGCAGGTTGTGTGACATTTGCCGGACTATTGGCGTTTAATATAGGCGAAGTAAGCGCTGACACATAGACGGCGATGTTCCGGGATGCTGGTTCACTTCTTCTTTTTGTCCTTGATCTTTTTCTTCGATTCAGTCCCGCTGCTTGCGCCGCTGCCTGCCTCGCCGCCCATCATCTCCCCCATCATATCCTGTAGGAAGTTCTCACTAACACCGCCACCCGTTAGGGCAGGTGAATGTAGGGGGAGGATCTTGCTCATCTTCCAGCCCTTTGGTATCGCTGGCTCCGGCATCTCCTTGGGCATAGGTAGGCCCGCGATGGGTAATCTGAAAGGTGTGTTCTTCTGTGTTGGATTGGCTTTAAGGGCCTGTGCGATGAGGATGTAGAGATGATGCTTGTTCTTCACATCGTCGTCCATCAATTTGCCTTCGTGCTTGAGAAGGACGCGCACTCTGCCAGGGTTGGCCCAGTCTTTGGGGTGAGTCTTGTCAGGCTCAAAGACAGTCCGGAGACCCAGGTCGGCAGCAGCGTCGGCCATCTCCCGTGCTAGAGGGTTCTCCACGGCGAGCTCCTTGCCCACGCGACGACCTTCAGCCCTTGTCCGTAACTTATCAAAGTATATGGGGTATAAACACTGGTAGTGCTTGGACTTTTCTCGGTCCGTAGATGTCGTCATCGAGGGCGATTGCGGCTGCAGCATCTGCGATTGGAGCGCCTGCATCTGCGCTGGTGTCGGCATGGACTTGTTGCCCGTGCTGGGTATATTATTCGCGTTCATCAGAGCGGGTACATCGTCGATGCCCATTTCTGACGGGTCGCTGTCCGAGTCGCTGACTTCTTCGACGCGTGGATTCATCGTGGCTTCCGGTCGGTCCTATCTGTACGTCAGATTGCGCGCAATGCCAGTGTTCCTCGGGCCGTGACTTACCTCGCCTTCTCCGGTACGATAGAATTATCGCGATGTGGTGAAGGCCACCTGCACGTATGGAAGGATGTGGGGGAAGCTAAACGCGGGGCTTGGCTATGGAAGAGGCAGGCGCTTCCGACTCGGTTCGGCGCTTCGGCGCTTTTCTTCCAGCTCCGCATCACGGCCCGGGCAACTGCTCTCGTCCCGACGGACAACTTCATCGTCCTAGCACCACCACCGAACACAGAGCTAACTCTCTCTTTCACCGCAACTTGCGGCCTCTAGACTCGTCAGGTGACGTCTTGGGACCCAGCTAACGGCCTGCCGCTATTGCAGGGGTACGACCGTTATCACCCCGCGCCACCACGTCAAGCCCGCTCCGTCGGAAAAGTACCTCCCATATCGCTATCGTGGCACCTGACTTGGCGTCTACGTTTACTGTCTGCCTCATTGAATACCTCCGCACTAGTGCCAACATCTGCAGTCAATCGATTGTGGCAGCTGGTCCGCGTGTGTCAGGCCATTGAAGCGTCGACATACCATTCCTCGCATCGAGCCAGTACGATGAAACGCGGCTGGGTCGCATGGATGTGGTTGGCCAAGCCATCACCTGCAGTAGGCATCAGCGTGTGAGTTGAGTCGTTCCCTCCAGCACATCCTTGTGCTGTCCTGTTCTACAATACTGCAGTCCGCATATCGAGCCAGGCAGGACAAAAGATCAGTCTAGACATCACAGGAGACCACGTCAGGCCATGTCTACGCAATCGAAGGAGTATCAACATACCGACCTCCAAGGCTTCTGGCCTGTAGAAGATGCCGGTACTCGCGATACTACGCTTGCGGTACGATGTCTTCTTACTTCTGACGGAATCCGCGATTCTCCCTTCGTGTTCAATGCCGTCACTAACTAAAGATGAGCTTTTGGATTCTATACACTAAGTTCGGTTACACAACATGGACGGCTAAAACCCGATCCGATCTTCCTGGCATTGGATTGCATGCGGCCGCAGCGGCCTCGTCGATCCCAAACCCCGGCGTATTTCTATACTCCACTTCTACCATGTGGCAATGATGCATGCGTCGCAGCCGTTCGTGAGCCGCTAAAACGAGGCGTTGTCAGTCCTGCATTGCATACGTGTGCCAGCCTTCCAAAGTGAGCTACGATTTAGGATCCGACAAGGACGGGCTATGCACGCACGACTCGCGTTGGCCCAGCTAACAGCCGTCCCCATCTCCTGGATAATTTTACGCCGCGCAGCATATGCAAGGATGACTATCTAGGGGTATTTCTGGTTTTTGCCCTGACATCGAGGCGACATTGGCCCCTGATCTTACACGATGCGTCTTCCTATCACGTCCGGCTGACCGTCCTTTTATCATCTCGATAGCAAGCAAAATCCGGCAAAACAGCCACAGTCTGCGCTGATTGGCTGACAAAGTAAGCGATTGACCGTTAACACTCCACAAGAATGAATAAGCCTGGAATCCTTTCACCGCATCCTACGTACATATCTATCCAGCTGGAAGCCAGTTCTCAGCCGGCGTTGTTTCTTGCACTGGTCTTCACGATTTTAGGCTCCCCGAACGGCCCGAATCCAGGGCTGAAGATGATCTGCCGAGGATCAAAGTGTGGTTCTAGTGACCCTGAGCCTGATTACACCACAAACGCTCCACTCCAAGAGGACGCCTCACCGGTCGGGTTACCATACGCATCGTGGTTAGCTCACGCTACTATCAATCGACTATAAAGTCACCCATCATTCACCTGCGTTTCCAGTCTCTCAAGGCATTGTGCGAATACATTCAACACTGCACACACCGTTTCCTATATCAATCTTTCCCCTTCCTCCACACAACTCTGACTACTACTTACTGTTACCAAAATTCATCTAGCAACAATGGCACCAGCTTTGTTGATTGACGATAGCGGCAGTTCTAGTCCCGCATCCCAGAGCAGCGTCTCACTTGGATCGATGGATTCAGCTCCTGCGCTCGTCACTTCTCGCAGCCGTCGAGCCCGCCGAGGTCGCGATCATCTCGGTAGTCCTTTACTCAAACGCAGTGCAAGAGGTCCTCCGTTGTTCCTGGAAAGCGCTTCGGGCAACTGGCTGTCGGTGGTAGATGGAGAGAAGGCCTGGAAGATCTTTGACGCATCTGGAGGTGCCGCTGTATCGAACATTGGTCATAGGGATGAAAGGGTGTTTGAGGCAGTAAGGAAGCAACAAGAGTCTGGAGTTGGGTATGCCGCATCGATGAGTTTTCACACCGAAGTAGTGGAAGATTTCGCAGACTTTCTTCTTGAATCAACCGATGATAAGTTGAAAGAAGTGGTATTCTATGGGTCTGGTAAGATGCTCCAAACCCCAGGGCCGAAACCAAGCTGACAAATATCAGGTTCTGAAGCTAACGAGGCATCACAAAAGCTAGCCTACCAATATCACTCCAAGCTGAAGCCAAATCCGCAACCTCAACGCAGCTGGTTCATCGCTCGCGATCGTTCTTACCATGGAGCGACTCTTGGTGCTCTCGAAACCAGTGGACACAAAGGCCGCAAAGAGATTTACCTACCCATCTTGCCTGAGAAGACGCAGTTCATATCTCCTTGCAACCCTAGCCGCGATATGAAGAAGGGAGACTCAGTAGCTCAATATGTCGAACGACTCGCAGATGAGTTGGAGCGTAAGATCCTTGATCTTGGTCCCCATACAGTAGCAGGCTTCGTGATGGAGCCGGTCGTTGGCGCGGTATGTTGGCTTGACTCTCTTTATTTCGCTCGTTGGTGACTAACACGTGGCTACAGGCACTTGGCTGCGTCCCCGCACTACCCGGCTACCTTACAGCGATGAAGCGAGTATGCAAGAAATACGGCGTACTTTTGATTCTGGATGAGGTCATGTGCGGCATGGGTCGCACCGGCTATATGCATGCATGGCAAGAAGAGGATGTCGTTCCAGATATCCAATTGGTAGGCAAGGGTATCGCAGGCGGCTATGCAGCCCTTTCCGCGATGCTGGTCGGACCAACCATTGTGGATGCGATGGGAGACAACGCCTTTGCCCATGGTCATACGTTCCAGAACTTCCCGACTGCTTGCGCTGCTGGTCTGGCAGTTCAAGAGATTGTTCAACAGGATAACCTTCTGGAAAATGTTCGCGACAAAGGGGAGAAGCTCATGCAGAAGCTACAAGCTCGTTTGGGCGATCATCCCAACGTGTTCGACATACGAGGAAAGGGTCTCTTCATAGGAGTAAGTGTGAACACCACCTGGCAGTCGTGGTTTAACTACTAACAACGGCAGATTGAGTTTGTGCAAGACAAGCTCACCAAAGCGGCTTTTGATCCGGAAGTCGCAGTGACCTGGAGGGTACATGAGCTAGGTAAGTTCATCTGGTCCGGATGATCGTTTCATCACTAACGATTTCTGCAGGGCTGAAGGATGGATACAATGTATATGTGTACCCAGGTTCCGGAACGGTTGACGGCATTCGCGGCGACCACATCATCATCGCCCCTGCATACAACGTCACCGATGATGACGTCGACTTCATCGTGGAGCGCGTCAGTAAGACTATCGTCGATTTCTTCGAGGAGCTCAGCATCACGCCCAAGTTGTAAACATCGACGTCGCACTGTCTTGACCCGCTGGGCGAAGACCGCCATCCGACCTCATTTTCTCGGCAACGAACGATAACGATTTTCCTTGATTTCTTTCTTTTCACTGCACGGAAGGCTTTTGTGCTCAGCATATGCGCGGCGGCTCCATGAAGTCTTTTCTGGGATCGGCTTTTTGAAACTGGCATTCTTTCGCGACTCCGTCAATTTCATGTGCAAAACTGCATTGGGGCTGCTGTCTGAATCATTCATTGCACTGGAAACGGCTATTAGGCTATAGACCAAAAGCGCATTATCATATTAGATGCCCATGGTTTTATTCCTTCTTTCCTTGACCTATTATGGTCCAGATATATGTTTGCGTTCATGTCTTGATCGTGGTTTTTGTTTCACACGAGCTAAGTAGTATGGGACAAGAATTGAACACTTGTTTATATCATGACAACATATGCAACGCGCACCGGGACATGCCTTGCAGAATACGAATCCTTCATGACGGAACATCGAGACTTTTGAAGATGTTGTACTGCGTTCGGGATGTATCTTGTTTCAGTGCCGTACCCATACAACACATAGCAACAGCAACACGTCCTTCTTCGTCAACAACAATATAGAAGTAAAGTAACGTGCATCTCCGCAAAACGCATTCTCACAATACCCACATGTCCGCCAGACAAGCATCGAAAGTCCGCTGCCATACATCCGTGCCGCGCACAGACCACCCATCATGTCACGACTCCGCCTTGGCGGTTAAATCACCAGGACGGCGCAAGCGGCAACAATCTTCCAGAACCAGTGCATTATTCATCCGCAGTGGACATAGCCGGAGGCAGTGCATCGCCATCACTCCGGTCATTCGTTCTTCGACTACAAATCGTAGTGTAGGAGTGGGGAAAACGTTTGGGGGCCATGACGTTATCCTTTGAAGCGGAGTGCAGCGTGCATCGAACCTTCCATCAGCCAAGCCAGTGGATAGGCAAGAGCGTTCCAAGCGAGCGGTACCAACCGCGGGTGAGAGAAGGCTCACATCAGCGTTTCGGGCGTGTGTGCCTGGAAGGTGAGATAGGTGAGATAGGTGAGATAGGTGCAAGTAAAATAGGAGGAATATTGCGTCATGATAAAGAAGCAACCCGTGAACAGAAGCAAGTGCAGTTCCACGTGCGGCAGGGACCGCGCCTTGTATGTAGCCTTGGAGTGACTATCCCAGCTTCGCGACGAACCGGGAATGTGCATCTAGAAAGGCGGCATCGCGGAAGTAGCCAAATCAGGATGGACCCTGAACACCTCGAACTTTGATCACAACAAAAGTGTCGAGAAACGGGATCGGGGTTGTTGCCATGCCATCATGTCTCTCAGGGCGCTCGTCACATAGGCTGGTACAGGCTCGACAACTACTACCACAGTAACCAGATGACATTTGTAGGTGCGTGCCCGGGGCAGCATCGCAGATCATTGTCTTGGTCTTTCTCGTGACCACGGGCGTGTTGCTTCACTTTGCAGAGCGGTCACACAAGGGCTTTGTTTGATGGGGAATGGGTGCTAGAGCCGCACGCGGTGTAGGGATTAGTGTTACGGAGGTCCTTTGATTGTTGGGTGCAAGTCTTGTGCAGCGGTTTCAGTCAGATGTCTGCGACGGAGGGTGGTGGTCTGGGCGCGGTTCAGCACCTGGGCAGTATCGAGGGCGGGATGGAAGGAGCGATGCATTTGGCGGGTGTAGAACATGACTGCAATGAAGTTGATAGATAGTTGATGATTAATGTTTGATATTGGTAAATGTTTGAGTTCGAGAGATTCCAGACAGGGCGAGTGGAGACGGCGTGCCACCCTCTTTTGCAAGCGACCGAAGACATATTAATGGGCTTCGGGCGGCTTTTCTCTTTCACCAGACGGGCTGTCGCCAAACGCGCTGCAAGCACATGATCTGGGTGCGAGCATCTAGCAACAGCAGAAGACAAGCGCTGCGGCATTATTGCCATCAAATAGAGTGCCATAAAGCAGTGTCGAGTCTTGGGCGGCAGAATTAGGACAAGGCAGAGTTCGGCGCGAGACGCGAAAGAGAGACGTCGCTGGCGTGCCGCGAGAAGATTGAACGAATGACGCTCCATGTGGACCGCACAGGCCGGTTCTCACCACAGACTCCGCAACAAGTGTGATCTCAACCTCGCCTGCTTCCACCCGGCGACATCAACGCTTCACCACCTCTCTGGCATGTCCGACGCCCGCCATTCTTCCCAGCGTGCACCCCCATCGCCCTCAGTCGCCTCGTAGCCCGCCCCGGCACTGCCTCCAGCCGCGGCTCCAGCACCTCCGCAGCAGCACCATCCACCTGCCCAGGCCTGCGATAACGCCTCTGCTGGCTGCGACAAAGCGTCCCAGCACGCAAAAGCGCCGACTGAGCATCCCGACGACGACGCTCCCCCAATTCGGCGCCCCCGTCGCGCCGTTTGGCCGCCTCACCGACGTGCTTGGTCCGCTTGCCTGTGCAGACGAGTAGCGTCACGACGTCGGCTCTCGCACCCCCAGCGACGCACCCAGCCATGTCGACGCCCTCGACCGCCACGGCCACACTCCCGCCCCATCACCAGTTTTATTCTCACCACCAGACGTACCAGCCCAGCATCGCCAATGCCCAGATCGCCAACGGCGGCGCTCGGATAGGCAACTCGCTCTACAACGGCTACGCTAGCGCTTCCTCCAGTTCAGACCTTCGCCGAAACGCGACTGCCCACACACGACACCCGCCCCAGCTGCCGCCCATCTCCCAGGCCCCGCCCATCGACATGAGCGCGAACGACCCGGGCTCCGCCCACCGGCGGCGGCACCCCGACTGGGCCGACTTCTACAGGAACGGCATCCCGAAGGAGGTCATTGTTATTGACGACGACGACGACGATGAACCCCAGCTGCCTCCGCCTCGTAACCACGCGCCCTCGTCACGCACGGCGACAAACCCGACCGCGCGCCACACAGACAAGAAGCGCAAGACGACCGCATCCACGGCATACGACCCCGTCTACAACCAGCACACGTCCTACTCCACCACCCAAACACCCTACTACGACTCCCCCAACCACTCCCTGTCCACCGACCGCACTACCTCTGCGCTCAACACCACGGCGCCGACGTCATTAGGCTCGCAGGTCAGCAATGGCCACCACATCTCGCCTCTCGACAACAGCGCAGCGGGCCAGAAGCGCAAGCGCACACGCGCCGTGGTGCAGGATGAAGCAAAGCAGGCCAAAAGACGGGAACTGGACAATGACGACCCCTTCAGCCTGTACCAGCCGCCGCCCAACCCGGTGATCAAGGCGAAGGACGTCTACGTACAGGTTGTCCCAGATGTAAGACCCGATCCACGCCTCCTCTTCCAGGACCCGAACTGACACACTCTAGAAGTCGTATACAAAGGACCAAAAGGTAGACGACGACGACGGCCACTATATTGTAGTACCCGAGGCCGACCTCACAGAGAGATGTAGGTCTCTACGATTAATACCCCGAAGAATGATACTGACAAAGGACATCAGACCAGATCACAAAACTGCTCGGCCAGGGCACTTTTGGCAAAGTCGTCCAAGCCTACGATAGACGGAAAGGCACAAATTGTGCCATCAAGGTCATTCGATCAGTGCCCAAATACCGAGATGCCAGCCGTATCGAACTGCGGGTACTGTCAACACTGGCATCCAACGACAAGCACAACATCAACCGGTGCATTCACCTACGAGATTGCTTCGACTTCCGGAACCACATCTGCATCGTCACCGATCTATACGGACAAAGTGTGTTTGACTTCCTCAAGTCGAACGGCTTTGTCCCATTCCCCAGCTCCCACATCCAGAAGTTTGCAAAACAGCTCTTCACCAGCGTTGCCTTCCTCCACGACCTCAACCTCATTCATACCGATCTGAAACCGGAGAACATCCTGCTTGTCAACAACAATTACCAGACTTTTACGTACAATAGGACTGTACCCTCATCGTCAACAACAGTGAACCGGACAGCGCGGCATCGCAAGGTTCTCCTTGACCCTGAGATTCGCCTCATTGACTTTGGATCAGCGACGTTCAACGACGAATACCACTCCTCGGTAGTCTCGACTCGCCACTACCGAGCACCTGAGATTATCCTCAACCTGGGCTGGAGTTTCCCTTGCGATATCTGGAGTATAGGATGTATCCTGGTCGAATTCTTCACTGGCGACGCCCTCTTCCAAACGCATGACAACCTCGAGCACCTGGCGATGATGGAGGCTGTCTGCAGTGGTAAGATTGATCGGGATATTGTGCGAGCGGTCTACAAGCAAGACCGCGGTTCATCGCGCAACTCGTCCAGCTCGTAAGTAGACACGATGCCATGTTCACGACACTGCTAACATTCTCAGTGCCGCCCGATACTTCAAGAACTACAAGCTCGACTACCCCAACGCAGACACCAACAAAGCCTCGAAGAAATACGTCAAGGCGATGAAGAAGCTTCCCGTACGTCGTCACACGTCACACTGTTCGTTTGATAGCCGACTAACCATTCCTAGGAAACAATACCAGCCCACACCGATTTCAACCGTCAATTCCTCGACCTCCTCCGGCGGATATTCGTCTACGACCCCAAGAAACGGATAACAGCCAAGGAAGCACTGCAACACCCTTGGTTCAAAGAGTCCCTCATGGACGACGGAACTGAAGCGCACAAGATCCGTCTAGAGCGGGAGAAGAAGGCCCGCCGCCAGGAAGAAGAGCGGAGGTTCCGTGATCAACAATCGCGAGCGTATTGAGCGAATCTGCAAACTTGACCGACACACACACACATACAGTGTCCCGTCTGGATGGATTCGACGGACATGTGTCTTTGTATAGATTAACAGATTACCCAGCTCCGCCGCGCTTTTTATAGGATTCACGGGCACGAGCAGCAAGCAAACAGTACGATAATTGGGTTGTGATGGGCGGGTGGGTGGTATTGTTCCCTTTTTCTTTTTGACTGGCTTCACATCTACTGCATTTACGACAGCGACATGAACGCATGGAGAAACACCGAGAAACAGAGAGACAGAGAGAGAGAGAAAGGGTTCAGAACTAGTCTCTTTGTTACTCTTTGTCTGGTTCCTGATTGGCGTTTTTATTGTGTTATATTTGGATTACACCAAACTATCCTCCTCTTGTGTGTGTTTTTTGGCTTTCTTCTGAATGTGCTTTCGAGCCGATTATGGGAGAAAAGTAGTATCTGTCTTTTTGGCTTGTTCTTGTTCTTGCCCTTGCGAGTGCTGCGTGCTGCGTGCGGCATGAGTGCGAGACAGGAAGAGGAGAAGAAGAGTGGTATATCCTAGCCAGGTGGATGTTGTTGAAGTGGTGGGTCGTGGCGGATATGATCTACCTTTACTATCAAAGCGAGAGGAAAGAAAGAGACAAAGCAAACTAGCTTTTCCAGTATGGACGATATGGAGTCGTGCTGTACGTTTGTATAATTTAGGATTTTTCAAGCCGCCGTGCTTGAGTGTATGAATGTAGTGGTGTGGCTAAATAGGCTGGCACTTTATGGAGGGATCTCATCTTTGATTGAATTACTGTTTTGGTGTGAGGACTTGGGGTTTTGGTGATATCGTGACAGTGACTAGTGATGTCTACCTTCACGACACCAAACCGAGAGACTTAGCACGAGCAAACGGCAATTCCACACAACTCCGCGGACGCACCCTCCCCATGACCCTCACAGCGCGCGTCCCAAACCAGCAAATTACGCGACCCCACTAGCGCGAGCCCTTCGACCCTTGTCATCCGTCCAGTCAGATCCCGGAAAGCGGGCCCGCAGTAAACACGTCCCTCGGCGCGCGCGTGTGTCGCAAACAACGGTGGTGCTGAACGGACATTTGCGACAACGACGGCCACGCTGCGACGAAACGACAAGATGGCGAGCGCAAAGCAGCAGGAGAATATGCTGCTTACTGAGCACTTTACTTGGCCTCCTATTGTACGTATGAGTCCTGGGTAATGGGTAGAGGAGGGGTGGTGGGAGGGGACGGGGGGGAAGATGGTGTGAATGGACTGGGGATGGTGTCTGCAATGCCTCGTAGACACTTCACGATATCACTCCTCTCGTACCAGAATCATATCCGCTGTTCTAGAACTAACATCAATTCAGTCCCTAATCGACGACATAATAAACGCCATAAACGAAGTCCTCTACCGCTGCACCGACTCCTTCGAAACCGGTCTCTCCTCCGCCGACCCCTCCCTCCTCGGTTTCGCCGACCTCTACGCCTCGCAAAACCGCGTCCCCCAGAAAGACGAAGACGGAAACGATGTATACCCAGAAGCGCGATTGGAAATCGAGGAAGGGGTGCTGAAGCTAGAGACGCTCATGGAGAATGCCGTGGATAAGAACTTCGATAAACTGGAGATTTGGACACTGAGGAATGTTTTTGCGTTGGGGAGGGGGAAGGGCCAGGATGAGGGGCCCGCGGAGTGGGTGAGATTGGGGCATTATGAGGTATGTTCGATGAGACGGTGGGAGACGGTGGTGGACAGAGGCAGTAGAGGGACAGGATGGATGGAGTTGACAAGACGAACA
Organism: Alternaria conjuncta; assembly: GCF_024043145.1. Taxonomy (NCBI): domain Eukaryota; kingdom Fungi; phylum Ascomycota; class Dothideomycetes; order Pleosporales; family Pleosporaceae; genus Alternaria; species Alternaria conjuncta. Next base: position 604,867 of record NW_026250102.1, on the reverse strand, counting down.
CAACTAACACAAATTAGAATCTCGAACCACCCTCCAAAGACTCGACCCTTACCCCCGAAGCCCTCTACACCCTCCGCCGCAAACTCATCGAAACACAAAAGTTAAACGCCGCTCTCCTCGCTGAGAAAACGCGCAATGAGACACAGATAGCACGGTTACGCGCCCTTCTCACACCGTCTACGTTGCCGAAACGCGAATCCCTCACTTCGACAGGAGGAGACAATGAGCAGGAGGGACAAGCAGCGCCGTTCGCCTTCCTAACGCATGCGCCTGCTGCGAAGGAAATAGGCATACAGTCTTTACCTCATACTCACACAAACGCAAACGGGGAGAAGAACAGCACCACCGACAAAAAGCCCGCCCACACACCCCTAACAACCCACACCACCTTCACAACAACCCAACTCCCCTACCTGCGCCAACTCCTCTCAAGCCTAAAACCGCATTTGCCAAACACCGCACTACCCAGCAACACGTCCTCTCCTTCCTCCTACTCCAACTCCACCTCCACCTCCACCTCCAACGCCCAACAACAGCCACAATCCAAAGATAAAGAAGAGTTAACACGCGAACGCAAAATCTACGTTGAGAGTCAGAGTAAACGCGTGTTGGAGAGACGGGGCGTGGACACGAAGGATGGGGTTGAGGGGGTTTGGGAGGGGGGGAGTAGGGTGGGGAGTGAGGAGGTTAGGGGGTTGGAGGGGTTGGTTGAGGGGATGGATAGGGGTGGAGAGGGACAGGGGAGAAGGGATGGAAAGAGAGAGCGGAGGGAAGAGCAGGAGGAGGAGGAGGGGCTTGAGGGGATACAGGAAGGGGATGAAGATGAGGATGCTATGGATACGAGCTGAGTTGAGTGGAGTGTGTGAATCTGATTTTAGTGGGTCGGAATGGGTTGAATTGGGTGTTTTGGCGTTTGCAGATATACCAGTGTGAGCAACTCTGTGCTTGGATTATCGAAATCACGTTTCATGACAACCTCATATCTCTCTCATGGGTTCGTCGACCAAGTCTTTTTTGTCATTTTCATTTGCTATCATACATGAGACATTCGTGCCGTAGGGAGTTAGATGCACATGGAAGTACTGGAGCTTCACGCAATTGCATCCCCCACAAAACTTCCTATATCCTTCGATCGCGGGACGCGTATCTCACTCCTCAACGATGTTTCTCGTCGCAAATCGACACCTCCGCAATCACTCTCAAGCCCCGAGCCCTCAGCGGCTCATAACACCCACCTCACCCTAGTACTCCACACCCTTGTGTCTCACCTGCGGCTATTATCACCTATACAATTATATATTCTACAATATATTCTATTTGCTCTAGCTAGCTATCTTGCGACTTTCTAATCCTTAAAGTCTATAATCTTTATGCTATAGCCTATAAGAATGTAGTTAACCTATCTCTTTCGTAGATTGTCTATAAAATTAGTAGTAAAGTCTAGAAACTTCTATTCTATAAATACTAGAGTATACTTAGGTATTTAAAGTTATTAAAAAAGGCTATCTAGTGCTGCTAGTTTAGCTGTAAGAAAGGCCTTATTATTAATTATTTCTAATTAGATGTTAGCTACATCTTTAACATTAATACTATAATATACCTTAAAAGTAGCTAACGTAGAAGTAATACTCTTTTATATTTATAATCTACTCTTTAAGAAGAGAGAGAACGTAGATAAGAAAGAACCTCTTTACTTATAATGTATCTCTACTTATAGTAGTAGACTATCTAAAGTAGAGAAACTTAAAGAAAATTTCTATAAGTACTATATAGCTATAGAAGCTAAGCTAGATATTAGAGCTTAAAGAAGTAGTAGTAATAATTAGTTTATCTATAGTGTGTAAGTTGTGTAAGTAACAAAGACACTATAGCAGCTATCTTATATTCCTCTTCTAACTTATATCTAAGTGCGATGCAAATTTAGTTTTTTATCTTTATTCTATAGTACTACAGTAGCAACGCAAATAAGTAACTTATAACTTCTAAAATCTATATGCACCTATCTAATTAGGTCCTCTCGAAAAGAGAAGTATCGTCAACACAAGAGCTAGTACTTCACAACCTTAGCCCTACTCCTCAACTCCTCCGGCACCTCCTCCGGGCCCACAATACCCATGCGCATCGCATCGCCCCAAACAAACATGGCGCGATCATTAGCATAAGCGAGGTAATCAAACTCCTCTTCGTCCTGTGGTTTGAAAAGGTCAGCATCCTGTTCCGCTTGAGTCATGTTTCCTTGCGTAGTAGCCCCTTGCTCCGTCGCTGTCTTTTCACTCACGATCCCTGCCCCCGACTTCTCTTCTGCTCCTCCTTCGGCCCCCGCCTCGGCGCGTATTTCTGCGGTGGCGCTGTCGAGCTCGGCGGCTGAGTTGCTGGGGTTGGTAGATGAGTTTGCTTGTTTATCCAAAGCGTCGAAGTCGGGGAGACCGGGGACGTGGGCTTGCACTATGCCCCAGGCTACCCACATGGCCGAGTTGGCGAGGCGCCAGAGTTTGGTTTCGGCGAGGAGGCGGCGGGTTTCTTCTTCGATTTGACGTTCGGCGGCGGCTTCTTGCTCTTGGTACTGTGAGCCGGGTGGGGCGCGCGAGTCGAGCATGAAGGCGGAGATATTGCTAGGGGCTGCGGTTGCTGCTAGGGCGGTTGTGCTTCCTGAGGATGGGAGAGGGCCTAGATGGGGTGTAGCAGGATTGGATGTGTAGCCTCCGGCTGCTTTGTAGGAGGGGTTGTGCATCAGGTATGCTCGGATGAAGCGGTGCTGCTCTTCGACGGTTGGGTAGTACTTGGTGTTACATCTCCACGGTACATCAGCGTCGTGATAGTTGTATGTCCATTCGGTCTACCTTTTGGTCAGTACATGCCTCAAATGTGTGAGGAGTAGGGAAGGGTCCAAGGGGTAACCGAAAATATCTTACGAAGTGGTTGGCGAACTCCAGACCCGGAAGGTTCGCATTTGCGTACTCGAAGTCGATGACCACAAGCTGCTTGTGCTGGTTCGCTGGAAGTAGTAGGGGTGACTCGCCCTCTGGTACCATGCGCAGGATATTACCATACTGGGTCTACATAGAGTCAGCTTAGAAGACATCTGTAAAGTGAAATGACCTACGTCGTTGTGGGCGAAGATCATGCGCTCGTTGATCTTGTCTGCACCACCATACTGTTCCTCTAGCCACCTCCTATACTTCTCGACCATCTGCCTGAATACTGGCCACTCCATACCACACACGTAACCTCGCTTCTTCCACTTGTCGCCAGGGCCTAGCGCAGGGTCTTGCTTGCTCTCGCGGACTCGGTCGTCCAGCCAGGTAACGATCTGCTCGCAACGGTCAACCCACTTATCCCAGTTTTGCCATACGAACGGGCCAGCTTCTCGCTCTTCTTTGAGAAGGTCAATGCCCTCGTGTAACTCTCGCATACGCTTTGCGATTTGCTTCGAAGTTTCTGCATTGCGCAACTCCTTCGCGGTCAACGGCTTTGCATGGAGGAACTCCTCGAAGCGACCGTTGGTGAAGGTACCAAGCAGACGCGGACCAATTCGCTTTCGAGCGAGGCGTGTGAGGATCTGTAGTTCAGACTCTCGATCGATCAGATGTTCCACCTGAGGACCGTAGATACGTAGCAGGAGCTTACTAGAGAGTGTTAGACTTGTTTCACTCACGTTCGAGATGACTTACGGAGGAGGATTCTTTGGCTTAGGCTGACCATCTTCACCCTGCTCTTGAAGTTGCAAATTCTTGGGAGGTGAGACAACGTAAACAGCGTTTGTCAGTGCACCGCTCAGCCTCTGCACATCAATCTCATTGCTCTGCTCCATAGATACCTTGCGCCATCCCTTGAGCTTTAGAGTATGAGCCAAACGGAGGATTTCAGCACGGAACTTGGTCCACGCCTCTCTCTCCTTGCGTGCTTCCTTGTCAGATAGCTGTGGGGCCGACTCGCCATCTGACTCGTCCACGTTGTACGCCATAGTTTTCGAGTTATCCAAGATGGCCTCGCAACTCGGGACCAGCTGGTCTACAGACTCGAAATAGTCGGTGTCGAGGGAAATGGCAGAGTGTCGCTTCAAGCCTGTGGAAGACCTGCGGAAGTGTTGCATCCTCTTTTTAGCGTCGGCTGGCTTTATAGCTAGAGTCTTCTCGAGGATGTGCGCCAGTTGGTCGAGTGAGTCCTCACCGTGGGACGACGAAGAGCTGGTCCTAGTAAGCGAGATAGGCTCTTCAGTCGCCTCATCAGCCACAGTCGATGTCTTTTCCTCGGCAACCCCCTCTTTGGCGGCTTTGCGTTTTGCCCTTCGTGCATGACGTCGGCTTCGCTCGTGCTTGAGCCATGTGCCTACCTGCTTCAACAGGTTCTCATGCGCATGCTGTCCATGGGGAGCATCGGTTGAGCTGTCTGAAAGCAAAGAGGACAAGGACGGGTTACCCTCAGCTGGTACTCCTCTGGACGTTGATGACAGACGCTCCACCGAGGGTCTACCAGAGAGTTTCTTTCTACTGACACTTGCGGGGTAGTGTTTTGCAGGTCTGTCGAGATCCAAGTAATCCCTCTGGTCAAGTTCTTTGTTCTTCCCGATCATCAGAGGGGAGATGGCAGTGTCGTCGGGAAAAGACACAACTACGAGCGCATGGTCAGCAGTTGTTCGTCAAGCAATTGGTAGGTGAGATGACAATATATCAGCTAAACATCTTGTTCATTGTTCTCGGACATAGCAGTCGCTCGGTTTGCTACATGCACATAGCTAATCCATAACCAGATAGCTTGCGTAGTATTTGAGATTCGACTCAGCGTTTGAGCAACAGAGTTGTTAGTCACTGCGGAGTCACGACGATCTACAGCTACCTCGCTGGCAGAATCACGATTCCAAAAGGTG